>NC_079148.1:153403447-153703447 GCF_945859685.1 Eupeodes corollae
AACTATTTACGTTTTGTTACAGCATCACAGCAAAAGTCTATAACTGAGGCGACTAGTCAAAACATTGCGTTGCATTTCCTTCTTCCTGGTTGTACATATGACTACGACAAAGCCCACGCATTCATTGCACTTATTAATTTCAATTCAGCACAAATTCATAATCAACTTCAATTAGAAAACTGCATCGTCTGCACTTTTCCTCTTCCAATTATTAAACAGTGCGGCTGCTGTACAAACCAAACATCATCTGCATTGCGCGTATATAGCCAAACCACACGCACTGCATTTCTCACCACCTCCACCACCAAAACCACCACCAACACCCATCATCAAAATTCTAAATTAAGATTTTTCTTTTTTTAATTTTCGAAGGTTTTTACTAACAAGAAAGTGAAAGTCCACCTTAGAATTTCTATGACGTCAATTGAATCTATTAACAAATCCAAGATGTAATAGTTCATCGTGCCAAGATCTTAAATATGCCCTTTTTCTTTTGAAATTGTGAATTTTCAAATAGCGCACTACATCTGCTTTTGCTTCTACTTCTGTCCGTGCAACAAATCCCAATCCGTAGTCAAGCGAATAGAAAAACGAAAAGTTCTCAAGCCCCGCAAAACGTTAAACGAAATATGAAATAAAAAACAAAATCAAAAAATAAATAAATACAATTCTTATAAATAAATCTATGCCATTTGGTGTCTTTAAAAATAGCTCCATCTGTTGCACAGATCTCGCAAAGTGTCAAAATAACTTAAATTTACCTGCAGTTTTTAATGAAATGAATTTAGATTTAATTTTAATTTTGCAACTAAAGCGACAAAGTGGTGCGGGGCGTTGAGACGTTGGGAGTAAAATATGTCATGTAAAGCACAACACACCTCCTTGAAAAAATCAACAGAAGGTGGTTTGGCTATAATGGGCTTCATCGCAAAAGAATTATTTGACTAACTTTGCCTGATTTTATTTATTATCGTAAACAAAAATACGTCAGTTAAGAAGCTCAAATAAAAATAAGCCCACACATGTGTTTATTTCAGATCACATTTGAGTTGCAGTTTTTTCTCTACGGTTGCGGATGACTTTATGAGAACGAGGATGATACAAAAACTTATCTGCTTAAAGCAACATCTTTTACGACTAAAGGGTGTTTTTTTAAAACCACACTTCTCAAAGTCAACAAATAAGCTACGCATTAAAATAAATGCCACTTTTATTTATTCAAACCTTTACTAAAGGCTAATTTTTTATTTAATTTATTTAATTTTTTATTAATTTGTTTTTTTTTATGTAACTTATTTTAATTTATTTTATCTTATTATATGTCATTCATTATTAAATAATTCATTTATGATTTATTTGATTTTATTTATTCATTTTTTTTTTATTTGTTGTTGTTTAAAAATAAAACGAACTGCAAATGAATTTAATGAACTTTAATTCGTTTTGCTGACTATAGAAAAGTTATTTTTAAGTCGGTCTTTATTACATAACTGGTTGTGTTTAAACAAAATTCCAAAAATTTTGAAATTCGGTAGTTTCTAGCAAAAGAACGACCTTAACAGAATACAAATATGAATCCATGTTAATAAATCCCTTAAGCATCAAGTCAAGGTTAACCGAACACATAATCTGACAGGTGACTTTTATTCTTATCAGATATTCTATTCACATTTTAAACATAAAACACCCTTTTTCAAATAATAAATACAAAATACAAACCACAAATGAAAAAGCAGAAGAGCGAATTGCTATCAAAAGTTTATTTATGAACCTGTTGGGTCTGCAGAATGTACGAGTATGATAATCCAGCAGCTCCTAGTCCTCCTAGGGGATTGGCTTTGGCTATACTCGTGTATATGAATGATTCATTTTTATATTTTTCCAATTTACCTCGTAGGTTTATTATACTCGACTTGTATACTTTTTGTTTACAGCCAGACATCATACTCGTGCTTTATTATACAATGTTGAACATAATTAAAATTTAATATTTTTCAGTTGTTTTTGTTTTCGTTAACGAACAACGTGTCTTAAGAAATACTGTCGCAAAAAAAAGGAATCCTTAAAAATTTAATGAAAACCGTCCAAACATAAAACTAAATTGACATAACGTCTTGAATATCTTGACATAAAACAGCTTAAACTTAAATTTAAACTTAAACTTAAACTTAAACTTAAACTTAAACTTAAACTTAAACTTAAACTTAAACTTAAACTTAAACTTAAACTTAAACTTAAACTTAAACTTAAACTTAAACTTAAACTTAAACTTAAACTTAAACTTAAACTTAAACTTAAACTTAAACTTAAACTTAAACTTAAACTTAAACTTAAACTTAAACTTAAACTTAAACTTAAACTTAAACTTAAACTTAAACTTAAACTTAAACTTAAACTTAAACTTAAACTTAAACTTAAACTTAAACTTAAACTTAAACTTAAACTTAAACTTAAACTTAAACTTAAACTTAAACTTAAACTTAAACTTAAACTTAAACTTAAACTTAAACTTAAACTTAAACTTAAACTTAAACTTAAACTTAAACTTAAACTTAAACTTAAACTTAAACTTAAACTTAAACTTAAACTTAAACTTAAACTTAAACTTAAACTTAAACTTAAACTTAAACTTAAACTTAAACTTAAACTTAAACTTAAACTTAAACTTAAACTTAAACTTAAACTTAAACTTAAACTTAAACTTAAACTTAAACTTAAACTTAAACTTAAACTTAAACTTAAACTTAAACTTAAACTTAAACTTAAACTTAAACTTAAACTTAAACTTAAACTTAAACTTAAACTTAAACTTAAACTTAAACTTAAACTTAAACTTAAACTTAAACTTAAACTTAAACTTAAACTTAAACTTAAACTTAAACTTAAACTTAAACTTAAACTTAAACTTAAACTTAAACTTAAACTTAAACTTAAACTTAAACTTAAACTTAAACTTAAACTTAAACTTAAACTTAAACTTAAACTTAAACTTAAACTTAAACTTAAACTTAAACTTAAACTTAAACTTAAACTTAAACTTAAACTTAAACTTAAACTTAAACTTAAACTTAAACTTAAACTTAAACTTAAACTTAAACTTAAACTTAAACTTAAACATAGATTTTTGGTTGAAAGAAAATCGTAAGTCCCCTCAGTTTATGCTGACTCCCTATAACTATTTGAAAAATCTGCATTGTGCCTCAATTAATAACTTCGAGACTTCTGAGGGTCTTAAAAAGTTTTCATTGAAACTGAACAGAACTTTGAAGTATTTTTGTCTCTGTAACACACCCGTCATCTGATCAAGGCAATGACATCAAGTTATTGAAATATTGGAGCAGATAATTAAACTTGCGTTAAAACTTTACTTGAAGGTTTCTCAAAACTTTTTATAGAATGAAATGAAGACTATGAGACTTATGGGTTTTTCAAAAAATCAAGAAAAGTGTTAAAATGACAAAAATTTGAACTTTTTAAATTCATCATACAATTTATTGTTAAGAACTACGCTAGTCTTAAAAACACAATTTTTGATTGTCTTACAAATTTTTAAATGTGCATATTAAACAAAACTCTACTTCAGGACATTCTATTCCCACAAAAGTTATTGTTTTGTTGTAGAATACCAGAATTAGATTTCAATAACAATTCCAAATTATACTCAGATATCCTTTTCAAGTAAAATTCAAGGTCTAATTTCTGTTGTACACAATTTCATTCTCAATTAATTGACAAAATGACAGCACTCTAATGTGCTGTTAAACTAAACCCAAAAGTCCAAAGCTCTAATCGATAATTTTCTCATGTTTATCTCGTTTTGAACCACCTCCAAATAATAATCCCATCAGTAGCACACAACATACACTCCATCCACATCCTATACGTGCATCCATACGGCAGAATATTAATGTCAAAGCACGAACTGACACAGATTACTCATCATATATCAAAACCAGCAGATCTTTGCACAACATAGGTTTGGCCAATACTCGGAATCTATTCTGGGATGTTGACATCGTTAGTTTATTCTTGGCACTTGACGTCATATATTGAAAAACAGTTTTTGGCACTTTGCCTTTTGCAATCTTTGCTTCCTCGTTGTCGTTCCCATCCACAATCCCAATCCCAATCCCATGCACCACCATACCTCATCATTTGATTCCGTTTTTGAATTCATCCCGTGACTCGGATGAAATGAAATTTCTAGTTCCCAATTAGTTCTTTGGGAATAATCGCAAGGGCAGCACAACGACGACGACAATCAATGACGACCTCACAAATGCACCATCGTCATTTTTCCAACTTAAATGACAAAATGATTATAACCACTTTTTTGGCCGAATTGATTCCAGAGCCAAAAAAAGTACCACCCACCCTAGTCACCCGGAAAAAAATAAACCTCCAACAACTGTCAAAGGATCTCGAAGCTTTTTTAGTTGATTTTTATAAGTTTTTATCCTCCCTGACATTTCGAGTGGTGATGAATACGAATAGCTTCTTTTCTGGTCTACTCCAAATTCTGGGTATAAATAAATCAAAAATATTTTTATATCACCGCATTCTGAGCGAGTGGTTCTTTGGTTGTTAAATTGGGTGTGCAGAACGATTTGGAAGCGCTTTTGGGTTTATCTGGGTTGGAAAGGTCCGCTCGAAGGAGTCGACTCGAGTTGAGTCTCGCACAGCAACAGCACACAAACATTATATTCCTGCGGGGGTATTCTTTTGATTTAGCATCCACTTTCCGAAGCAAACTCATATGAGTTTTCCATTCGGAATGCGTTCGCTTTCAGATAAAATATTTATGCGTTTAAACTTCGTGTTGTTGGAGTTGGTGTTCTGGAAGATGATGATGATGATGATGGTGGTGGAGGTTGCGTTGGTATAGTGGAGGACGATATGGCTCTGGAAGCGGATTATTTTAAGATTTGCGTTTACGTTTACAGGAAGCGGATAATATGGTATTTGTTTTGTCGTCAGTATATTATGAGGAATTAATTATGTAAAGGGGAACATCAGGGCGTTCGGGGGCAGCAGTAGTGGTGGTGAAATAAATTACAGCTAGCAAAGTATTTTTTGAAAGAGCCCAGCAGACCAATTCTAAAGGACATTACGTGTAGGATCAGCTTATCCTCTACACTCAGTACCCTCGGGAGTATGGTTGACTTATTTTGTCGTTTTTGACCAGAGCGACGCGACGCAGCGGTAGCGGTGAACGGTGAAGGCGAAGGCGAAGGCGCACATTGGTAGTGTTTATGGTGAATAAATTACTTTGAGACTTGGCCTGTGTTTTGTGCTTAAGCTTCCTGAACTTCAGTTAATTTTTAATGCACATTTCTCTTTGGATAAAATTCCGTTTATATATATATTCGTATATGTTTTTTGACGTTTGTAAATTTTATAGTAGAAAGATATACGAATATGGGTGAGGGTAGATCCTTAATTTTTTGTAAAGGAAGAGAAGTTTTTCATTTGCATGAATGAATTACACGAGAGGATAATATTTATTATGCTGTTATAAATAGGTCGACCAAAACCAAATGTTTTCCACAAAAAGTTGAGTTCATGCAAACAAAAAATTAACAAATCTGTGAAGAAAAATTCATGAATGTCAGAAAGTTGAGGTCCTGGAAATTTGTATGTTTTCGCCATAAAATTAAGTTAGGTGGAAGTATTCAAGTTATTTTGTTGGTTTTTAAAGTAGTTTATGATTGGTAGAAAGCGGTTTGGTAGTGTAGGACTCATTAAATTTAAAATTTACAAAACTGAAATAAATTTAACAATTGTGTTATTAAAAAAAATGCCAACACTACATTATCAAATTTGAATGCAAATAATTTAGAAATATTAACAAGTGTTACAAGAATCTTCTGTTTATTAAACTGAGTAAACTGTGGCGTGTAGTACCCGTGGCATAATGGTTAGCGCGTTGGACTTTCAGGCCAGAGGTTTTGGGTTCGATCCCTGTCTATCTAAAGTCTTTTCACGGGTACTGCGTCTTGTGAGGAACTGACAAATTCTCCAAGAGTAACACTTGTCATGAAAAAGTCCTTTCTCAAATCAGCCGTTCGGATTCGGCATATAAACTGTAGGTTCCTTCCGTTCCTGAGAACATAACTCGCACATATAAATGGTTGAGAGTTGTAAGTCACTAGGCTCTTGTCCACAACGGACTGTTGCGCCACCCTATTTATAATTATTTTAAACTGTGGCGTACACGTACTATTTTTTTAACATTATATATACTTTCTGACGGGGAGGAAAAAGAGGATTCAAAAGTGAACTGAAGTGTACCAAAGACTTCTTTGGACTTTATGTTTTATTTTATTATTTGTCTTTGTTTTTTAAGTTATAAAAAAAAGAGGTTTTTTGAATATAAATGCATAATTTGTTAAAAAAATCAAAATATGAAATACTGCAAAAATAATATATATAATAAAGAAATAATTGTGTATTTGAACGAATTAACAAACCATTTCTTGCGAAAAATCGGTAATGAACGTATAATGAACAAAGGCAGGGGAAGAACCCTACGCAATGTTTTTGTGGTGCATGTAAACGCAGATAATCTCAGCTAAAACTTCAGAACAACCACATACCAGAAACCATAACTCGTCACATGAAAATTGGAACACTGGTAATCGAAGTTTAATGGTTCGTATCTTTACTATTTCCGTTTAGGTTTCGGGTGAATTTAAATTATTTTTGGAAACGTGGATGAAGGTGTTAGATTTTTGGGTGTTAGAATTCCCTTATGGGTATGTTTTATATAAGATAGAAAATTGGATGAACCAATTGTTTGTGATGATAAGAAAAAAAAATATTTCGCTCAGAGTTGGTTTCAAACCAATTTAAATAATTTGAAGGAAGGTGTAAAAAGGGTAAATGGTAAAGAAAATATTACTTTTTAACCAAAAATAAAAAATGGTTCTGCTTACTTTATAAAAGGCAAGAAAAATTACGGCTTACTACATAAAGCTTGAAACCTTTAATTCATTTTCAAATTTGTAGATATTTGTTTGCTAAGAATATGTAAAGATGACTGAGAAAGTAGTTGTCTAGTACCGCAGCTGGGGTCTTACGGACTGATCCGTTTTTACATAGACAAGCTATACGTTCTACTTTACTTGGTTCGTCGTGGCAAAAGTTTTAAACCAATTAACATCCTGACTAGTATAAATTTCATCGACTAACAGGTTACAGAGGAAAGTAAATAGCACACCACCTTGAGGCTTGCCGTTGCTTGCACTTCTGGCAGAAAAGCCGCCTAATTTTGAGTTAATTAAATTATATACATTATAAATATAATTAATTTAGAAATTTAAAACAAAAATTAGCTGCGAGATTGCCCGTACGGGTACGCTAGTTTCATTTAATAAGTTATTGTAATGGGTCCGATTAGTCAAACTGAAAGTTTTGACATTTCTCGACGTTTCAAGGTCCCTAGAGTCGAAATATAACATTTTTAGAAATATTTCTGTGCGTGCGTGTGTGCGAACGTTCGTACGTCCGTATATTTGCGACGTTTTTTTCGTCGTCCATAGCTCAAGAATTAGTAGAGATATCGACTTCAAATAAATTTTGTTATTCAGAGGCATCAGTCTCCTCAACATTGCGTATAAGATCCTCTCTGCAGTATCTGAAGCAGTTCGTCATTACCCTGATAGGCAATTTTCAGTGTGGCTTCAGACCAGGAAAGTCCACTATCGACTAAATATTTACACAACGGCAGATCTTGGAAAAAACCTAGGAACTTCAAATCGATTTTAAAGCCGCGTACGACAGCATACATAGGGAAGAGCTCTACAGAGCAATGTCTAGTTTTGGCATACCTGTCAAACTTATCCGTTTGGGCAGAACGACGATGGACAATGCACGCTGCTCTATCAAGGTCGGAAAAGATCTTACCGATTCATTTGGTTTCAAAAAAGGTTTTAGACAAGGCGATGCACTGTCATGCGACTTCTTCAACATCGTTCTGGAAAGAATTGTGCAAAACTCAATCGTCAACACTAGAGGCACAATCTTCCAAAGGCCCATCCAATTACTCGGATACGCGGATGATATTGACATAATTGGAAGGTCAAAGCGTGATATCAGTGGAGCGTTTTTGAGCATTTCGATGGAAGCGAAAAAGATGGGTTTAGTGGTCAATGAGCGCAAGACCAAGTATATGCTGTCATCAAAAAAGGACATTGAATAACGACGTGTTGGACAAAACGTCACCATGGACAGCTATAACTTTGAGGTAGTTAAGGACTTTTTCTACCTAGGCACCGCTATTAACACATACAACGACACCAGCGCTGAAATCAAACGAAGAATAACTCTTGCAAATCGCTGCTTCTTTGGACTTAGAAGGCTCTCTCGAGCATCTTAAATCACCATCTATAAGACACTTATCATCCCGGTTCTCATTTATGGCGCCTGGACCCTGTCAAAGAAAGATGAGAGAATGGAGAATGGAGGAGAAGATATAACGACGAACTGTACGGGTTGTACAGCGACCATGACCTAGTTAGTAGAATTAAAGTACAACGGCTTAAATGGCTAGGTCATGTAGAACGTATGGACATCAACGCTCCGGCCCGGAAGGTCATCGAATCCAATCCCAAGGGACGGCGCAGTAGAGGAAGACCGTGACTTATTTGGTGCACCAAGGTGGGAGAGGACCTTAATTAACTCGGCGTTCGAAACTGGAGACAGCTAGCTATAGACCGAGCTGGCTGGAGACGCATGTTGGTTGAGGCTCAGTTCATTTTGGCTAACCCTTAATATCGCACGAATCAAAAACGCTTAAGAATTGAATTAAATTTTATATAGTATATCGTAACGTGATACCAAACAAGTATATTTTTTGAAAAAAATCCAATAAATTTTTTTTATAAATCAAAAACACTGACAAAAAATGTTCACTTTGAAATTGTACGAATGATTTTATTTTCAAAACAATTTTGTGCAACGTTTTTAACATCTGATAAAATTTTGAGAAAAATCAGATCGACAGTTTAAAAAAAAAAAAAAAAAAAAAAAAAAAACATTACTCAAAGTTGGTAAAAATTGAATTTCGGCTCAAATATATTTTCAAAAATTTGGGATTTTGGCTTCCAACTTATTAAATCAACTTATTAAATCTTATAAGAAAAATTGTTTTTCACATACGGTAAAATTTCGAGAAAAATTGAATTAACAGATTGTTGTTCAAAAAATAGAAACCTAAAAAAAAATAGTAAAAATTGATTTTCGACTCAAATAACTTTTTAAAACTTTGAGAAATTGGCTTTAAACTAATCTTATTCAAAAAAAATATAGTTGACAAAATTGAGTACCATTTTGAAAAAAAATCGAATTGACATATTTTTAACAAAAAATTAAAAACTTAAAAACTAATTAACAAAAGTAGTTAAAAATTGATTTTCGTCTTAAATATTTTTTCACAAAATTGAGATTTTGGCTTGAATCTAATTTTAATTTATAAAAAATTTTATTTTGAACATTCAATAAATTTTTTTTAAAAATCGAATTGACAGTTTTTCTTACAAAAAATTAAAAACTTAAACATCTTTTTATACATTTAAGATTATGGCTCTCAACTTATTATGACTTATAAGAAATATTATTTTTTACATTCGGGAAAATTTTAAGAAAACTCAAATTCGCAGTTTTTTTTTTACAAAAAATAAAAGCCGAAACAAGTACCCGTAGCGTGATGGTTAGTGCATTAGACTGTCATGCAAAGGGTTTTTAACGGTTACTGCCTGTTGCGAGGAATTGACAAATCCTCCATGAGTAATACTTGTCATGAAAAGTGCTTTCTCAAATTAACCGTTTGGATTCAGCATATAAATTGTAGGTCCTTTCCATCTCTGACAACATAACTCGCATACAGGAATGGTTGAGAGTTTTAAGGTACTAGGCCTTGTTCTTCATGGACTGTTGCGCCACCTAATTTATTTTGAAAAACCGAAACAAAAATTAACAAAAGTTGGTAAAAATTGAGTTTCGACTTCAATATCTTTTTTAAACTTTGAGATATTGGCTTCAAAAAAATTTTATCTTATAAAAATATTATTTTCAATATTCGATAAAATGTTGAGAAAAATCAAATTGTCAGTTTTTTAATCAAAAATAAAAACCTACAAAAAAAATACAAAAACTTGCTAAAAATGTACTTTCGACACAAATAGCTTCTCAAAAATTAAAAATACTGATTTCAATCTTATTTTATCTCACATAAAATATTGTTTTCGACTTTCAGTGAATTTTCGATAAAAATCTAAATGTCCGTTTTTTCATAAAAATAATAAAAACTACAAATACCAGAACGTAAATTTAGTAAAAATTGATGTTCGGTTCTCGATATCTCAAAAACTATATACGTGTATGGACTTCATATCATTTTCGTTCATCCAATTTGTATTTTTTATTTGAGAAATAAAAACTTTAAAAAAATGTTACTAAAATGGATAAAAATTGATTAACAAAAATATATTTTGAAATAAAACTTTTTCATCATATGCAAAATATTGTCATTAATTTTTAAATTTTTTAGAATTATTCAATTGACAACTTTGTCAACAAAACACGAAAACCTACAAACCTTTTAAGGAAGCCAAATCAACAAACAGGATCCGAAGGTATTAGTGTGGGTGGCATCTCAGCATCTTTTTTGGAAAAGATTTTGAAAATAGCTTACTTTTATCAACCTCTAAGGTGTCCTAACCTCTTGAACAAAATAGGATGGACATAATTAGCCATGTTATTGAATCTTGACTTTTTGCAGCACTGAATTCAAATCGTAGCTAAACTTAATTTAATTGTATGTTTTAATAAATGGATAAAAGATAATATGGGTTTTAATTTTATTTTTATTTCACCAGTTTTTTTTAATATACATTTCATACATTTCAAAAATTTTAAATAAGCCGATAAAAAGGAAGTAAAGGTGGTAAATTCTGACGGTTATGAACCCATTGACTTTAATCGAAAAATTCATTAATCAGTCAACCCTAAAATGTTGGTTCGTTTTTTTATGTGTTTCGCATTAAAATGCTTATAATGTTTCATGAATTTTTTGAATACACGAATTTATAAGTCAAAAGCACAAATGTATAAGTGTTGTTATGTAGGGCCTAAAATTTATATAAAAATTTTAATGAAATGTATTATAATAACGCTATTTTGAGTTATTTTGAAAGTTTGAAAATTACCAACAAATAACTGAAACTATTTTAGAGTTGCATCAAACTTTCGCTATTTCGAAATCTCCCTCTAATTCTTTTTAACTTTGGCAAACTATTAAGTTGTTAAGTAAAATGTGTTTGTTATTCCCTTAATTTCTTTTCACGATTTCCAAATTATTGAACAACTAAAAAAGAAAAGTTTAACCCCAATTTTTCTTCTATATCCCCTTTTTCTGCTACAAGTTTAAATTCAATTATTAAACTAAGTAGATTTCTTTATATTGAAAAGCAATTAAAATTGACCCTTTTCCCAAAAGCATTAAATGTCGTAAGCCGATTTCCTGAAATTAAACATTTTGTGTCGAATACAAAATAAAGTAAAATATACAAAATAAATTCAAATATTAGTAAAACATAAACTCAAACTGTTTCACTTAATTTTTTTGCTAAAATTAATGTATTTACTTTTTGCTTTTAATTATCCGATTTTATTGTTTTTTCTTTCACAAAAATAAAATAATGAACTCATTCAGAAGTAGATTAATTTTGACCAATATATTTTGTATTTCGTTGTTTTTTATTCTTTTTGACTAAATTGCAAAATAAAAGTATCATTAATTTCTGAAAAAGTAGAACACGAGGGAATGAGGCCACTTTCTGCCTCCCACTCTATAAACATTTTTCCCGACAATAAGGTCCTGCCATCAACACGGTGAAAGACGCGACGACGCTTTTGAAGCGAAGCTTTCTGTCGTAATGGAAAATTAAATAAATTGGAAAATGATGGAAAAAACGTAATTTCATTTGACAATTTAAGGAATCATAAAATGTTATGGACCCGCATTGCACAAAAACCAAAAAAAAACGCTATTATTTAAAACAAATTTAGGGGATGAAAATAAAAGAAGATAAAAAACAACTTCAATTTAACCTTGCGGATGATGATGAGGTCGATGGAATCGAACTTTATATCCTTGGGATATGTATCTATGTACTCTTATACTTCTCCCTGCGACTAATGGAACGAAATTAATCTCTTTTTACTTAGAAAATTAAGTGACTTCGCAGTTGCCTCCACCATTTTTATTTACCTGTTCTTGTAGCATCATGTTGTGTGGTAGTGAATTGGTTTGGGTTCCGGTTCCGGAAGCTTAAATGTATGGATTAACATCAAATACATATTTTGTGCGAGGGCTTATCTCGGTCTGAGTCTGTTCAAGGCAGAGATGAATTTCATATAAGGGATGACGATGATGTGGTATGTTAGTTTAAATGTGTTGTGCTAGAATTCAATTAATTTCCCAAGGATTTGGCTTATTTTCTCTGCTTATGGCTTCTATTGTTGAAGTAAATTTAACAAATGAGTTTAGCTTTTCGAAACGAAGAGAACGAAGATACCGTATATACTCATCGTCCTTGGTAAGGTTGAGAATGTAACACGTAATAGAATTAATTTGAAGTGTGACAGGACTTAAGATTATTGAATTGTCCAATATATTTGGTGAGGATTGAGGTTATGTTGGGTTGGATAAAGTTCCTGCATTCCTTAAGCTAAATTAAATGCAAAGATTTATGCACATATGTATCGTAAATATGAAGCTTTAAGCTTTAAATGCAAGATAATTATGTCCGGATTAAGTTGTATACATCTTAGGGTCAAAAGGCTTCTGAGATTGTAATTCAATGTTGCTAGCTGACCACAAGTGAGCTTATAAGTTTTGAATATAATAATTTTAATCTATATATTAAAGTTCTTGGGATAATTTAAAATTTTAAGGAATTGTGTTTTTTTAAAGACCCAAACAACCTCCGAAAATGTAGTGAAAATATTCTGAGTGGTATCAATTAACTTGTCATATTTATTCAGAAAATATAATAAATCCACAGTGTGTTTAAGAAACTTCATGAAAAGGCTGAATAATAAACTTGAAAAATCTTAACCCATATCATGTTTAAAGGTTTTCAACATTTCACCCCATATCCAAACACGTGAAGCACCTTAAAAAAAGTTTTTATTTTTAGCTTTTCGTTTTCTTCTTTTTAGACTGGACAGGGTTTAGCTTTTCATTCCGTTTTTTCGTTGCTTTTTTGTTTGATGTTTATTCACTTGAATAAGCAACATATCTTGGGGGTTGTTTCAATTTCATTTTCATTTTCACCTCCATCAATGGTATTTCACGGCATTCTTAAATCTAAGGAAAAAAGTTTAATTTTTTCGTTGTTATGCTGCTGCTATTTGCAAAAGGTCATTCTACTGAAATTAACTACCTTGAAGGATTCCATTAAAAAAGGACTAATTGTGCGTGGGTAAGCTAGGTTCGTGTATTAATATCAAAACTGTTGAAGAAAAAAAGTCAATTTTTGGACTTTCTTTTTTTAACAAAAAAAATAAACATTCAATTATGAACAGTTACTTGGCGCTCCTTTTTTTGCTTTATTGATTTTTGTTTTTATTTTTTGAACAAATTTTAATAAATTCTTTTGAATAAACATCAAAAATTATAACTTTGAAATTATTTTAAGGACAGCAAATGCAATCAAGTATTTCAATCAGAATTAATTATATTTTACAGAAGCAAAATAAATTGTCTTAAATATTTAAGTAAATTGGCTTAAAAGGGGACAACGAGCTTTGGAAAACAAATCAGTGGAAAAATGTTGAAGGCGTTGGACAACATTAAGACGAGACAATTAAAATGAACACTTAAATCGAGAACAACACAAGTTTTCTTACAAAAATATCTCTTTTTTTGTTAAAAAAAATGATTTTTCGTCTCGATTCTTCTACAAACTTTTAACAAGTTTTAATTTTGAAGTCAGTTTTTGATATGGCTAACGAAAACAGGAATCCCAGTTGTACGGAAGAAATCTCTCTAAAAACAATGAACTCAAATGTTAATGACTTTGAGAAGTTAATATATGTCGAAATCGGTTCGGTTAAAATAACTTTCAATTCCAAGAAAAAAATAAACATTTTTCGACTTCAAAAAAAATATATTTAAATCGGTTAGTTAGTTTCTAAGAAAATTCAAAAACAAAATAACTAAGGATTCCCTTCTCCTAAAGCAATCTTTATATATAAAAATTAATTGCTGTTCGTAAGTCTCACTAAAACTCGAGAACGGCTGAACGGATTTATCTAATCTTAGTCTTGAAATGTTCGTGGAGGTGTAGGGAAGGTTTAAAAGCTCTTTAAAAGAATAATTTCCGGGAAATCCCTAAAAACAGCTCTTTTCTATTTCCCATACAAACGTTTTCTAAAGTCAATTTATTGCAATTCATAAAGTTCAAATTGACTGCTGCATAAAGTTTAAATTCAATCATATCTATGAGAATAGTCTTCGCGTGAGAGAAATGACGTTGCTCTAACGTTGGCTTCATTTGGAATAGCTTCGACTCTGCTTTAAGGCGGACGAACTGCGCATTCTGCCTTGAAATTACCATGAAACATGCAAATCATCGAAACACCAATTTGCAACATCGCCAAAAATAGCGCAATGGCCAAGATTCTGCAGGAATGCAAATTAATTGTTTGGGTGAATGCACAATGGCCCATAAGAGGTCACTGGAGCCGCTGGACAGAACATTGAAAGATCTTCGTGACAACCAAAATATTTTTGGTGGGACCATGATTCTGTTGTCAGGTGATTTTCGTCAGACTCTTCCAGTTATTCCCCGGATCAACCGTTGCTGATGAACTAAATGCATGCATAAAATCAATGAATTTGTAGCAGTACGTAAAGACACTCCAATTATTAACTAACATGTGAGAATTTTTGCAACATGATGAAACTGCAAATGTGTTTGCGAAGCAGTTGTTATGTATTGGAAATAATAAAGTTGCAATGGACACCTCGACCGGATTCATCACATAACCCACAGATTTCTGTCACATCATAGATTCAAATATATATATAGGGCAAAAGTTCAATAACAATAATTGGATGGGTCAACTAGCAATATTGGCAGCGAAAAATTAAGATGTCGATATCAATGCGACCATTCAGGACACTTGGTTTCCTTCAAATCAATTGACACTATTATGAACCAGGATGACGTAGTCAACTATCTCGCGGAGTTTTTAAATTCACTGGAATTGCTTGGATTACCACCTCACAATTTGCAGTTAAAAGTAGGATCAGGTGTCATCATGCTTCGTAACATTAATCAACCTCGACTGCAATGGAACAAGACTGGCTGTGAAAAAGCTGATGAATAACGTCATTGAGGCAACAAACATAAAAGTAAAATACAAAGGAGAGGATGTCTTGATCCAGCGAATACCGATGATTCCAACGGATTTACCATTCGATTTTAAACGTTTACAATTTCGAGTACGTCTGGCCTTTGCCATGTCATGGACAGTCTTTAAAAGTTTGCGGAATGAACTTACTAGTTTCCCTGTTTCGCCCATGGACAATTATACGTCGCACGTCAGCGTAACGAAAAACCGTCTTTTTTGTTTATTTACTCACCACAAAACAAAACAAAAAATTTAGTTTATGAGAAAGCTTTAAATTGATTTACAAACTGTATCATAACAGTGTGTGCCTGTTAATAAAAATTAAAACCTTATAAATAGCTTAATAATATTTCAGGAAAACTCTGTTTTTAAGTAAGCAACATGATGTGTCGAAAATACTAATAAAACTTCATGCTTCTTTAAAAAAATGCTTTTTATTCAATACTTTTTGTTTGTTTTGAAATGAATTTATACAAAAGTTTAGGTCTTTTATTTATCTATTAAGGCAGTAGGAAGTCCGCCGGGTCAGCTAGTACAAAAATATATATGTATTTCTTATATTAAAAGAAGACAACAAGAATTTGACACAAATCTATCGTGCTGTTTTTGAGAACATTCGAATTTTCTATTTTTGACTAAGAACTTCGTATGGGAACTGCTCTGCTGGTTTTAGTCTTAAAAAAAACCCTGATTTAACCCTTAATTTCTAAGTTTGAGCTTAACTGACCAAATTATTGGGGCTAAAGGGGCGAGGACGCTTGATGCTGTTATTTGAAGAATTTGTATATAAGGAAATAAATTAAATAATTTTATTTTAGTTTAATCAAAATATTCTCTATACGATGATATATATTTTTAGTCAAAACTTTAACAAACAAATTTGTTATTTTTAGCAGTATTTTCCTTGGTCTGTATTTTGTATATCATATGTATATAAACTGTCCATTCGATTTTTCCAAAAACTAATCCTAAAGTCAAAATCTTTATTCTTCGTTTCAAAAAATGTGTCTGTTTATTAAATATTGGAAGCCACAATTATTTTTTTTCTCGAATCAAATCATTTGTATGAAGTGTCGAGAAATGTCAAAATTTTCATTTTTACAAATCAGTACCGACTTTAACAATTTATCAAAAATCAAAAAAGTTTTAAGTCCAAAAAGAAGCGAAAACGAGAAAATTGCTTCATAAGTTTACGTGTTTAAATAATCTCAAGGAATTAAAACTTTGACAGCACGTATGAAAATAAATTCATGACCAAATTTCCTTAAAAACAAAGTTCTATTTCAATTTACTTCAAAGTCCGGAAAATCTTGGGGGCTTCTGATGGACAAAAGATAAGATATTGATCCAAAATAGGTCTTCCTCATCAATGACACACAAATTAAAGTGCTTTAAAAATCATCATAAATCTTACAAAATGGTTACAGAATCCTTTTCTTCGAAGGAGATTTGGAATAATCAAAGACAAATGGCAAACCTTACAAGATTCAATTTAAGTTTATTCAAATGAACCCTTTTAACCTTGCTTATCCATTCTAAGATTTGAGGTTATTGACTTCTTGTATTATTGTTTTTACTTTTGGGATAACAAACAAAAAAATAAAACCGGTTAAACTTTTCTACAAAGAAAGTCTCAATCATAAAATAAAACTTTTTCAAAAATAATCAATGAATCAAAAGTACTAAAAAATACGAATTTAAACAAAACTATATCGTCATAGGTTGTTTATTTAGAAATGTCCTATTTTTCTTTATATCCGAATACAACCGACAAAAATAAATTTTGTATCTATACATGTGTATAAACAAAGAACAACACATTTTCATACGAAAATAAATCTACCGTGGACTTATGGTAGAAGGTATAAATTTTCGCTTTAAATATAGATTCAAATCCAAGCTATACGCTTCCTTATTATCATTACATTTTCGATTTGTATTTTGAAAGTGTCAGGAAGGCGAAGAAGAGGTGTACAGCTATGACGTCATGGCAAAACATATGCCTTACTTAATTTTGAATATGAGTAAACTTTATTCTTTGAGCAACATATGTAGCCGGCATGAAAAGTCACTGTTGTAAATCTTTCTACGGCACAATGGAATCGACTAAGTCTGAGAATATTGTATCATAAATATCCCTCGATAGAGTCTATTGGGAATTCCTTGTAACACGTCATCAGCGGCACAGCGTTTGCCGGCTCTTGGCTAAGCGCCTAAAGACACACCATAGAGACCATATACACCACCGTGCGCTAATATCGATACCGATTTCGATATTCGTAGGTGACGCGTAAATGCACGACAGGCACGTTGTTTATACGTGAAAAACAGCTTCATATAGCCACGCTGATGCTGATCACTGCTGCTGGCGAAAATTTTTTACGACTTTTCTTTGAAGAAAAACAAAAAGAAGACGCTGAATGGCTGATGAGTGTAAACACAATAAAAACCCGGCTACAAAAAATAGATTTGAAAATCCAAAGCAATAACCACTCGAAGAAATGAGGAAATGGTAAGGGAAATGTGCCTTGTTGCCTCAGCCTCTGCTTTATATGTTTTCTTTTGATTGAATGCCTTTTTTTGTTGGCCAGTTCTTTTTTATGGGCCAACATGATGAAAAAGTAATGAAATTTAAAATAACGTACTATTGCATTTTGGATATTGGAAAATAGATTTGAAAATGTTGGCTTTTCGTTTTTATGCGATGTGTATATGTTTTTCTTATTTCAAAAATTTTATGCTAGAATGTAAAAATTCTAATACTGAGATAGTAATTGAATTTTAGTTTTTTTACAGAAATCTATAAAAATGTGCAAAATCTTGGGGTCATATAGTTTAAGGCGTCATATACAAGCGAGTTTTTTTCAAACTGAAAAACTAAAGGTCGGTACACAATCAATTAACAAAATTAGGGTCAAAAAGCTCTGCAGTTGATTTAAAAAAGGAAGTTTTTTTAAACTTCGAACTTTTTAAGAAATTCGGAAACCTTAAAATTAAAAATTGGAGTTTGAACTGTTTTTTGACTAGATATTTGAGATGTTTAACCAGTTTGATAGTATTTTAGTGGTTTTTGTTTTTGGATCTCTATAAAAGTCTATGTTTTTATGTATAACGCAGTTTCTAACTGGATAAAAATTTGTACAGTTCTTTGTTAATTATTTTTTCTCAAGACAATCTATATTTATACCAATTTTTGAAAGTAATCCTTTGTAGAAGTAATATTTTATATTATTGTTATTATTTTAACTTATTGTAAAAATGTTACCAAATTTTAAAAATGGTTTTTTAAATCAATTCTGTTATTTTGTCTCAAGACGTTTGATCAGGAATATAATTTTTACAAATTTAAATAAATAGTCGGAAATGTTCAGTTTTTTAAAGTTTTTTTTAGTATTTCAAAGGATTATGTCATCCTTGCTTCGAATGTTGCTTTATCAATTTTCTATCACATCACATTTTTAAAATATGCTCCTGTTAAAATGTTGCAGGCAATCTAATGTTTTAAGACAAAACACCTAGAATTTGATGCTTTCATTGTTCTTTAAAATGTTGTCTGCTCAATTTTTTAAAATTCCGTTTATTTTAAAAAATGTGTATATATTTCAAAAAAAATTTGTAAGAGCTTTTCTTAGATGAGAATTTGTTACGAAATCAAAATTATTCTCAAACCATTCCGGTTCTTTCTCAGTTCACTCAGTTGAATTTTTATAAAAAATCAAAAAATAATTAGCATTTATGTTTTTGTTTTCGATTTTTATTATTTATAAAAGAACTGTCAGTTACATGTTTTTGAATTTAATTTGGATCGATTGCAGTATTTCTAAGTGAGATATTTAAGATCTTAACAAATAGAATGAAAAACGACAACCCAAGTGTATAGACCTTTAAAGATATGATTCTAGGAACCTTAAAACGTTGTAAATTTTAGAAAATTTTATATTCTAACACTAGGATAAGTTACAATAACTTCCTTAAATGGGGCGTTTAAAAACCATGGATTATCTTTTTTGGTAATTTTCGACATAAGAGTTTTTCTGAGGTATGTCATTTATACTACTTTAATATTATATTATTCTGTTTCGGAAAACTTGAAAAATGTGACTAATTGAACTTAATATCAGTTTTTCGAATATAAAAGTCTTGTTTCAAAATAGGATTCGTAATATAATCAATGCCAAATCAAGGCAATTCCCTCAATAAACTTTTTTTAAGGTGAAACATTTATTTTTCTTTTAGTCAAGATTAAAAGTCTTCATAAACTTTTCAACAATGTTACGTTCATAAATGTTCAAGTCTTCCATATAAAATTACTCTTCTACAAAAACATAATCTAAAAATTCAAAGCAGTCGTCGAAAGTGTTATTTTTTACAATACACAGTGGAATAGATTTCTTTTCTGTTATAGTTCCAGTTCTGTTTATTACATTGGTTCTAACCATTTTCGTCGTCTATAAAAACCATGATACAAAGTAGAAAATAAGCGGGATATAGTAATACTGGAAAAATGTTTTTCCACCACCTGCTCTCTATCTATCTCTATCTCTCTCTGTATGATAGTAATAAAAATGTATTTACATTTCCGAACAACTCCTTCAAACAGTTACTTCGCAGCGATAAGGACTTCATAACTTTGTGTTATTTTGAGAAGAAATAGAAAAAAAAACAACCCACTTTGCAACCCAACTACCGTGCAACATTTTGCTTGAATAGGTTACCCCTGGTGACTGACCGTAATCAGTACCCTCATCAAAAAAAAAGTTAAATAGAAAACAACTTTACAACGAAACCTCATAACAATAACTCGCCACAGTAAAGTTATTTTTTCTTCGTCGTTTCCTGTTTCCTCCTTCCTCGAACTATGACTTTGTACTTAAAAAAAACATCTTACCGTCTCTATTATGTACGTAGATATGTTTGTACAACAAGGACGCAAGGAGGCTTTGACCAATATACAGCATGGCAATAACATCCACCCCGAGCTTGATAGTATACAACTTTACCACACAAGAATCCTATAAGTAAAAAGGAAGCACCAAAGCAACGCAAACTTCTCCTATACCCTACATCGATCCTACCCACTACGAGTATACAACATACTTTGTAAACGCATTTATGTCCTTAAGGATCCAACTTGGTCCACAGTGTGCTCACCTGGAAAGAGAAGAAAATAAGATGAAATCAGATTACAATTCTCTCATATATAATATAACGTGCAACAGAAGAGCTTGCAATGGTCTACACTTGCAAAAATAGTTTTGATGACTAAGGAGGAAGGACAAGGACCAAAGGACACAGACCAGTGGCAGATATGTACTTGTACATCCTCTAAACCTTTACTATACAAGCATATACATATGTATATGTAACTAACAGTAACAGGGCTTAATAACAAGTTGTAGGTATGTTGGTCTGTTGCAAGGTGCATTAGCACAGACATGGTCTCATGGGAATAACTGCAGTCAGCTACAGGTGGCACATTTAAGTGGTAGAAAGGAAAGCATAGAAGTGAAGGGCATGTCATCATAAAGTTTGCAATGAGGTGCAGAGTTGTTAAATTAAGTTAGTTGCATGGGTTTGCAAAACATTGAGTGTCGTCGTCCAGGCATGCAATGTTTTTCTTTTTCATGCAAGGTTTCCCTTCCTTTTTATTTTATTTTGTTGCTTTGCTTTGCTTTGATTTTTTTTCGTTTATTCTTTCTTTCTTGAATAAAAAAATCAAAGCAGACAGAACTTGACTTTATTGATTGCAATTATAAAAATTATTCGTGCTTGTTTCGAGTTCAGGTGGTTTTTTAAAAGAACAACCAGCAAATGCATCCAATAAAAAAGTAATTATTTTTTTAACTTAAAGATTCCACTTGGAAAGCTTATGGAAGTTAGTTTTGTAATTTGCAGAAACGTTTATCGAATACTGCGCAAAGGATAGAACTAAATCTTTTAAATTTGACTAAATTGATGTTCCTTCCCATTTTTGGGAAAAAGAAGTCTGTGTATAATTGTCAAGGTCTGTTCCGAAAGGCTTTGTAAATACTAACGTAACGTTTTTCTTCTATTTAAAGTGAAGTAATTGACTTTAAATGTAATAGCAATTGTGTGGGCAATTTTTCAACTTCATTTTGAATATTTCTTTTCTGAGGTTTCTAGAACACCAAACCGGCGATTTTTCATTTTATTTGTAGACGAAAAATGAACCAAGAATATCCTTCAAGATGCTAAGAAGAGTGATTTAAGAGCAGACATAATTCATCTTATACATATGATACTTTAGTAGTTATATCTAAAGAACGTAAAAAAGAATTTCTTAAAGTTGAAAATACAGTCGAGTTGACTTAATAGCATTCCGATTAGCTGATAGAAAAAAAATCAAAGTTATTAAGCAAAAGAAAGTTTAAGCTTTCCAATTAAAAACTTCATTATCCTTCACTAAAATGAAATAGCAAAATGTTGCAGATTTGTTTATACTTGGTGTTATCAATTAAATTAACACTGCTCAAAAATAAATAAATAATTAAATTGTTTTAATAAGTTCATATGTTGAAGTCATCGTTTTTCGTCGGCCATATTGTAGCAATTTAAAAATAAAATGCACGACTAAGTCGGTTGTTTATTATTGGTTAATAATATTTTAAGTTTTAAAGGAATATTTCAAAAATTCGAAAATGTATTGTTTTAGTTTTTTTGGAATGCAGTTATTTAGCTCTTTTAAATTATGATTTATATTTAAATTCCATCAAAAAATGCTAAGTTGATTTTTGAGATATCGAGTTTTGACAAACAAATTATTATTAATCTAAAACATTGATATAAAGACATACTCGTATTTCTTATGTCGAAAGAAGAGAAGTTAAGGACAGTATCGTATCACAAATGTTATTGCTTTTTTAGGGGTGTGATTTTCAATCTGGGCACTTTTTTGAGTTTGGTCTTTTTAACAGCTGTCATTTGATTTATAATCAGTTTGTTCTGCTATTTTAAATAAAGTTTGCAAATCCTATAACCGTTGTTTAGAACGCATCACTTTGTTCGTATTTCTCGCCGCGTGAGCCTATAGCGGGCGTAGCTTCTAGAATCGTGTTAATAAACACTCCTGGACTATTTTTTTGTTCGGTTATGTGAAGTCACTTGTATGCGCAGAAAAGCTCAAGCCAAAGATAAGGAACACACGGCCGTAATTGCTAAAAAAAAAGTGGCGTACGTGACGTAATTCATGTTTTCACATCATACGATTTTATTCGTGCGGCAGAGTTCGATCAGCCACTTCAAGACACAATTACTTACCTGTGAAAAAGTATAGTAAGCACAGAAACCCTGCATATGATGTTTTACCGTACGGTTAAAACCGTATAATGTGTAATTAGCCATTGGGTCGTTTCACACTACACGGTTTTCAACGTACGGCAAAAAACCGGACGGCATAAACCGGATCAATGGCTAATTATTATTAGTTGACTCAATTCGTTTTGCTTTTAAGTTATTCTCATTTTGAAAAAATATACTTAACTGAAATTTGGGCTTATTCAGTAATACTTCGGATTATCCAAAGAATCTAAAATTCTCTTCTCTCAAGTGGGTCTAACTTTGAACTAATGGAATAGATTGACTGACTTAAAAACTACTTTCCACCGCCTTGAACTCTTTCTCCGATAACAAATCTTCACAGTGCCCCATTTAAGCGGATTTGACTGTTTTCCGACATATGTTGCTCCAGACAAATTAAACATAAAAAGTCTCCTTTAATCCCAATTCTTTTTTTACAAATCATTCTAAGTGAATTTCTTTAATGCAAAATTATCTCCTCGCATATTTCATTCAATATAAAACCCAAAAAAAAAACAGAAGAAAAGAAAAGATAGAAATTCCCATACCATGTTTTGAGATAAAAACCAAATAATGTTGTCACTCAGCCACAACACCAACAGACTCAGAACATTTATATTTTTTTTCTCAAAAAGAGGAAAAAACCTCAAAAATAAAAAACAGACGAAAACGATGAAGATGATAAACTTTTAGCCAAAGTATGTACATAAATTTGTGAAAATGTTTTCATGGCTTCCGGGGATAATGTATTGGCTTTTTTTTTGTATTTGTAGCTTTAGCTTTTTTCTTCTCCATTTGACTCGAAAAGAATATGTCTGTCTGTCTGCCTGCTTGCCTTCTGTTTGGAGTGGTTTTTTCTTTTGTGGATCTTTCATCGCCAATTGTTGATAAAAATCCTGTCAGAAAAACCAAAAAGTCAAGATAGAAAAAAAAACAGAGTAGGTATATCCCCTAAAAAGTTGAATCTTCTATATAATATGCAAATGCATTAATATTAATAGTCAGGAACAAGACCTTTTTGTGTGATGAGTAATAACAACGATAACACCACCAACAACAAAGAGAAAAAGCAAAAGAAAAGGGGGAAAACTTTAAGAAAGACAGAAAGGTCCTTTGAAGAAAAATGTTTTTTGTATATTATAAGTGAAATGATGAAGGTTGCTAATAGGATTATAAAAGAAAATCTATAAAGTTATTTAAATGTTCCATTCACCATAAGAACAGCACAGGGCATTAAGTATTAATCCTTGTTTGGATTTAATTAAATCAGTAAATTTCAAAATGGCTAATAACTAAGAAAAACAATAATGATAACAACACAACATTCAGAACATCCAAAACATCACAACATCACGGTTGAATGTTAATTAAATTTTTAACATAAAAAAGACACAATTCTGAATCTAACATGTCCTTTTGTCAACCTGTGTTTTCTGTGTGATATGAGGGGTATTTAATGGAAGGGAGGGAACATGTTGATGTTGGTAATCAGGAAAAGGATTGCAAGGATGTGTTTTTCGTATATATTTATTTTCAGAACACAAACATATACTTTTAATTAAATTTGATGTTTGTTCCTTAGCAATAGCACAACAATACCTTTCCAATCCTTTGTGTTTCCTTAAAAAATCCTTTTATTATTTTTTTTAAACAAAACAAAATAATCTACGTGTGACGTGTGTTTAACAAAAATAAGAAAACGTTCCGATAAAATTTGTGCTAACATGTTCAAATCATTTAAACTACTTTGTTCTTTTTTTTAGCTGCTGTAACCTAAATGGCGCCCGACAAATGTTATCCAATTTAAGAGATCTTTCGGCTAACGATGAACTTATGTTACAAAACAAGAAAATTGATCCATTTTTTTGTTTTGGTTCCTTAAAGAAAATCTATTTTCTTTTTTTGTCTGTGTGTTTTTTTATTTCTATTTTTTTCACCCCCAAAAAAAAAGGTGCTTTCTTCTTCTATAATGGATGATGGTTCAGATTCTGTTATCGCAGTTTAAAACTTCCGAGATGGAATTGTTTTTTCCTTTCAACCAAAAATATATCTTCTTGGGAAAGTGGACATCTGATGGAGAGAAAAAACAGACTTGTAGAGATTTACATTCTTATTTTTTGTTTACGGCTAAAGGTGCTATAAGGGTATGTTACGAATTTTAAAGCAAAGGTTTTAAGGTCATTGGTCATGTTTCAATAAAAAACAAAACTTTCATAGTTTATAGCTTTCTTAGCCCTTAAAACTAGTAGTATAAAATAGTTAAACATATATTTTTAAGTGATTCATGAGCACCTCTGTTGTTTTTAAGATTTTTGGGATCCTTTTTTAAAATACTCCTTAAAACACTGAGAGATTTTCTTTAATATTCAAAATGTATTGATTTTTTGTCAGCATATTCTGAGAATACTCTATCTGTAATTCATGAAAATTACTTTTTTGTACGAAAAGAAAAGAATCATCAAGGAACGATATTTTTTGAGCAAGTCCATACAACTTGAAGTCCTGAGTTTTATTGATGTTACTATTTCCGTTACTGAATAGGCCTTTTTTTTGTTCTAATGGTTTTTCAATCTATTTCCTGATATTCCCATCATCATATGAAGCAATTTCATGGATACACGCATACCCATAGATAAGATTTAGACCGTAGCAAAGTTGAGATTATGTTTTTTTTTTTTGTTTTGTAAATATATGATTTTGAATAAAGTTATTTCGTTACATGAGAGTTTTTTATATATGTAGATATTTTCAAAAGCAGTTAGTTTGTATAGCATTCAAAAAAGGCAATAGAGAATCGAAAAGTAGATAACTAGAATTATATTAATCTTCTTATAGAAGGTTTTGAAGATTTTTCAAGTCAAATGGAAATATTTAAATTTTGTGAAAGGAAACGAAAAAACTTCTGAATCGCATTATGGTTCGTGAGTTCAAGAATCTAACGGATGTTAAGCTTTTAAAGGATTTTCAATAACAAAGTAGTAATCAAGGGAAAATAATGACCAAACTTCAAACAATCAATAAGAAAAATGAGAAATCCAATCTTAAACTCAATTTTAAAATATGTTTTTAGTTAAAATTTTAACTTGGTGGGGGATGTTATTCCTTTCAATTTAACAAATAGATATTCCAAAATCGTTCAAAAAAGGTTGAAATGCGACTCACACTTTTATTTTTCAATTAATAGTCTTTAAAAAAAATATTATCTTTGTAATAATTTAAATAGTCATTGAAGAAACTTTGAGAAATGACAATTGAAGTTTAAGTTTTTTTTTTCTTTAGGATTTTTGTTTGTGGTGAAACTTAAAAATTGATTGTTTTTTTATTTTACCGAAAGTTAAAAACAATGCATTGAATTTGACGAAATATGTTTTCAGTATATTTGTAAATCAATTTTTAGCAATTTTACTAAGTTCAAATGTTTGCAAAATTAACTTCTTTTGTCCCAAAAACAAGATAATACATTTTTGAAGGGATTAAGCTCTTTCGAATTCGGACCACGCTTTGAATTTTGTCTATCACCACATGGGGTTTTTCAAATATGCCCCTTTAAAAATATAGGCAAGCAAGAACGATTGTTTAAAGGCTGGAAAAAGAGATAGTTTTGGACAGTAAATTGTGTGATTATTTGGCAAAGCACAAAGCTTTACCTTTCAAACACAGTTTAAATCATTTTAGTATTTTACTTTATTTCTGGAAATTATCATTAATTATGAGTCTTGATTGCACTTCTTACGAAATTTTGAGAAACTTGAGTTGTTTATTTTTTTTACGCTTTTGAAACATACTCTTTGAGGTCAATTATAAATGGCAATTAAGAGTCGAAACTTCAATTTTAATAATTTCAAAAATGTGCTTTTTCAACATTATTTGTATGTTTTGTTTATATAATTTTTCATAGCTTAATGTGTAGGCCTTGATAAAACGGCAGATTCGTATTAAAATTAAAATAACTTACAAGCCGGTTCTCTCTATTGAAAATTATTTTGGAATCAATAGTAAGGTGTTTTCTTTAAATTTTAGAAACAGAGTTAAAGTGTAACAACTTTTAAAGATTTTCGTATTAAAAATTACTTGTTTTCTAAATAGTTAAATTTTCTTTAATTTCTAAAGTAAATATATATAAATAAAAAGTACAAAAAAATATGTCCAAAAAACACAACCCCAAAAATCGTCCTGCAATACACAATACACATACCTTTGTTAACAACAAGTAACACAACACAACCAAAATCGCAATAGCAAAAATTAAACATTTCTTTCTTCTTATTTGTAACCTCAGGCAAGTTTTTTAAAGTCCCAATTCATTTTCGAAATAAACATTTATTCAATACTTTTTTTCCAGGCGAATTTGAACTCGAAATTTAGCCATATCAGCTGATTAAAAATCAAACCCATTAGCGCTGCCTTCCTAATATTGAATTTTAATATTCAAGTAATATAGTAGACAACTTCGCTCTCGTTGATTCTCATCAATTGCTGCCACCGTTTGTATGGAAAATAAAATCATTTCGATTAAATAATGAAACCTGCTGGTGCGGATTCTGTACCCAATCCTTTTTACACTGAGTATGGATGAAGAGGATGAAAGATTAAAAAAATTATGACGAATGAATAGAAAAATATTTCTAGAATTTAGACAGCCTCACTTTGCTTTTTTTCCTATTTTAAAAACTTATTTCTTAAAAAGCTGATGTTATATAGTCTGATTTGAATTAAATCAACCAAAACATAAAAACGGTTGAAAAACTAACAATCAGATTTTTTTAAAGAAAGAGTTTTTTTATCAATAATAACCAATAATCCAGTTTTTAATCCATCCAATTTTATTTACGTCAAATTAATAAAGTATTCAATATCGATTTTTTACAAAACACTTAACTAAACTTTTCAATAAAAAAATTTAAAGCTTTACAATTTTTTTAATCGTTAATCTCAAATTTTAGAAAGGGGATTTAAAACTTCTATCCCAATAAATGCAAACTATATTCATAATAAAAGAAACAACAAAAACGAGCAAACGAAAGGGTAAAAACAACTTAAGTTAAAACTATTGGTTTCAATTATAATGATTATTGTGCCGATATCCACCTGTGAGTTTATTTTTAATCCGATTACACAGATTACACCAACAAGCCTGTGAAAATATTTTCCATTTTCAGAAATCCTTTAATGTTAAATGAATAAATAAACGAGTATGTATACTTGTAAAGTACCATAAAAACACACAGTTAAAAGACTAAATAATGACGGTATATGGTTGTCGCTTGTCGCACTCTCGACTGGTCCTGGCTGATGTCCTACAATTTAAATACATGTGCAATATTTATCGAATGATTTTGTTTATCTGCCATCAGTCCAGTCCATGGTCCATGCAGCAGCACCATCGGACTCTGAGGACTGAGGACACGCATACGGTCGAAAATTCAATAATTCGTCCTTTTTTCATATTTTAATATTCATTAAAATTTTCATAAATCGATTTTAAGGCTATGCGAGGAACAAAATATGTGTTTCGTTTTTGGGGTTGAAAAATAAATCTCATTACTGATGGATTTGTATTGCATACGAAATGGATACAAACACACCCAACATTTTATAAAATATTTGTTTGATGGATGGATAGATACTTGAATAATATGAAACACCATAAGGTTGACATTCAAATCTTTTATAGGTCTCCAAGGATAAATGTACTGTTCGGTGATCATAAATCCAATTAGTATTTAGTCTCAGTGGAATTAAATTAAAATAGGTTTTATGAAAAATTTTGCAAATTATCTCCTTCAAAGAGATTTTTTAGATTAAATTAAAACTCAATTTGGACAGTTTAAGTCTAATGAAGAAATTTCAATTTTAATTCACTGTCTAAGGAAAATGCAAATTTGAGAAAATATAAATCAATTCACGTGATTAGAGTAGACAAAAGAATGACAAAAATAAAAATATATGTATGGACCACCTGGATTTCAGTTCTTTTAATTTTAAACTCAAATTTCAAAGGTCGAAGTTGAATTAGGTTTTCAATTATAAAGTGATTTTGTTTCACATTTTTTAATTCAATTACAAGTAATTGGTAATTGACCATTTTGCGTTCACATTTACTCGAAAGAATGATTATTTTCATAAGTTGTAATTGTAATTGGTACAAACAATAACGCAATGCACTTGCAAGAAAAAAACGTTTTTTAATTATCAATTCAAATTCTTCAATTACATTTTAAAGTAATTAAAAAAGTGTGTGGAGATTTCAATATTACAAGTTATTATAATTTAATTTAGAATTTTTTTCCTTTTTAATCTGTCTTCTGTTTCCAAAGAGATTTAATCATATAAATTTACTTACTGCAAATTTTTAAAGGACATCATTTAAAAACCTTAAACGTACTATTTCGTCTTTTTTGGAGGCTTTTAAATTTTATGTTTGTCTCTCGTGGATTACTTAAATTTGAATTTTATATTATTTTTAAAGAACTGTGTCACTCATTTATAATTTATTCATCGACAAAGGATTGAAAATAGTTCAATCTTAAAATTCAATTTTTTTGTTTCATGAATTCAAAGGGGAAAACATATCTCTATCTAATATTATAAAGTGAGATCGAAAAAGATAGAGGAATAAAGTATTAAGCTTTGTGCATTGAATATTGAATTGATTGAATTTTACTTGTTGATTGTTTTTGGTGTATACGAGTATATCGTATGGGATATATGTTAGCCTTTGCCTTGGGATTTCAATTCGATCCATTTAAATTGATTGAAATTCAATATCAAAGAAGTCATACGTAAAATTGATATTCAAGCTATGACACTTTAAATTCAAACAAACCAATGTACGTACAATGTACATGTACATGAAGCCTTGAAAAGATGATGGTTTTATATATTAACACATGTTGAACAGAACCAATGTTTTCGATTGAAGAACAAAACACAAATTGGAAATATTTTATTCTTCAATTGTTTTGTGTTCAATTTTAATGAAATTAGGACACGTTTATAATTTTACATTAAGTTTAATCGTATAAGGATGAAAATTGATAAACAAAATAAGTTTACCGACATTAGGAACCCAAAATTAATAATTCCTTAAAATCAATAGACCCTTAAGGGAATTATTTGATAAGCTTTTAAGTCGTGTGGTTTATCAGAAGACTTCTCTCCAGAAGAAAATGCTTACAACATTTAGAATTCTCTTGACCTATTTCAAAAAATGTTCAATCAGTTAAAATTACTCAAATTTAAATTAATAATAATTTTCAAAAGAATCCTTTTTTAATTTTTTGTAGTGTCACAAAGTCAAATTTCTTACGCTTGATCTCGTTTTGGAAACTTCATTAAAAATTCTCTTTGTCTAACATCTCTTTTCAAACAATTCTGCTAATACCTTTTTATGACTTTAGTAAAAGAGCATTGAAATCTGTTTGAAAACAAAAAAAAAACTTTTTAATTCATAAGCTTCAGTCGGACAGAAAAGTTCAACTTCTTGTGAACATTTATTTTTTTCTCCAGTGGCTGTTTTTCCCTCTTCAGGACCTTGTTCTATATTTAAACATCACTTAGCTTTCGACGTTTCTATTGAATATTTTTTTCCTTTTTTTTCTTTGCTTCGTAAAAGTTTTTTGATTGCAACTTACCAAATCATTTATACAATACAAAGAAAGGAAGTGAAAACTGCAAAAATGCCTCCTTTTTAATTGTATAGTTTGTCTTCTTATTATCCTCCACTTTACCTAACTATGATTAATTAGCATATCCTTAAAGTACGAGTACTACGCTTGAGATGCAAATAAAACCACACTAAAAGTATTAAATGAATATTTATGAAATGATTTGGAAAGTCTTCTGACTGAATTTGCCTTTAAAGTTTAAAGGTCCTTCCAAAATCGAGAAGAATTTTAGTTTTCTTTTATTTTTCAAAATTCTTTGAAACTATTTATAGTGCACAAAGAGCCAAGAAATAACTATATACTATAATAACCAAAAACATGACCTTAGGGAATTTTCCTGAAGAGATTTAACTTGAAAGAAACTTTCAATTCAAATGTTTCAAAAGTATTTTTCAGTTTGGTTTTGGTTAAATATTCGGTTTATAATACGTCTCTTCTACTATACATATTTTTATGTAAAGGAAGAAGGAATTATTATTTTTATTTTTTTAATGAATTTTAAACAATATTTTGTATTTTTGTTTAGTTGTTTTGTTGTTGTTGTTATGTTTTTCATATCATTTAGCTTTTAACCATACAAAACCATTTTTGTTTTGACTTATTGAAAGTATTTGCAAAAGTGAAACAGAAAGTTAGAATTGGAAGAAGTTATGTAAATAAATGAAGGAAGATAAAGAAACAAATTAGTTGGAAAACTTTTAAAGCTTGTTGATTTATTTCGATATTAATGGGTGTGTTGAAGTTTTGTCTGAGTTTCAGTTTATATAGATACTTCCCAGGAACGAAACGATATTTTAGGAGGAATTTATGAATTTAAGAAGAAGCAAAAGTTTTTTGAGTTAACTTTTTGTTTTTTAGGGAAATGTATTAAAATTATGGTAAAATTTATCTTGATTTCCTCATTTACAAATGTGTTTTTCTTTTGTGTATAAGATTTTGAATATGCAAAGATGCGACATAGGTTAACATCCATACATGGTCTGAATAAATATTTCAATAATCTTCGTTAACTGCATCCCTTCTTGCTAAAAGTACTTTAAACAAGAATATTTAAGAAGAATAGGATAAATAAGAAAGTTGTAAGTTATTTCCAAGTTGGTTAGCTTATATGATTTTTTGTCTTCTCTAGATAGTTTTGGATTGCGACATATAGAAATATAGGAACTTTATGGCAAGCATTGCATGTTTAATAAATTTTGCTGTCTACATTTTTATTAAACATGATTTTGGTAGTAGAGACTGTGATTCCGTCCATTTTGCTGTCGTTTTAGGCCAACAACCTAAGAATTAGTTCTATTGAGTTTAATCTTGGAAATCAAAATTTAAAGCAGATTGTTGTTAGAAATTTTTTTTATATTTTTCGACCAAATGTAACAGTAGTTAACATAAAACTTTTTTGGTCAAAAATCGAAAATTTAAATTGAAATTAACTTTTAACTACTTTACTAATATTTTTTTGAGTAATGTTCTTTTTTTTAATATTACTATTTTTTGTTCCTACATTTTTTAACGAAATTCAAATATAAAACCTATCTAAATGATTGCATACAAAATATTTCTAACACAATTATTTCAAAAAGAACACTTACAAAATGTATTCAATTAAATTAAGAGAAGTAAATGGCATAACATTTTCAGTCCAAATAAGCGGCCTGACTGTTATCTTACATCGTTTCTGTATATTAAAATTTATATGTTAACTTTGTCATAATGGGTGATTTTTACAGGTCACGAACGTTTCGTGTTTAATGTTACGGTCAAAAATGTTTAACTATATTTTTATCTTGTCTATAATTTAACCTTACAAGGGAACAAATCTTATAAATTATTGAATTTTACGAGTACTATCAAAATGTCTATTTGGGATATTGTGACTTAATTTTGTACCAAATTTACATTGTTGGACATAAGACCACCAACACGCTTAGAGTGATAACTGAGGAAAACATCGTCCAGGTTTTAGATGATGAGGAGCATGAAATATATGTACGCCACTAATTTGAAAGTTTTGCGGAAGAATTTAGCCTTTCAAAATTTAACTGCTGCAAAAATTGTAGACGAACGCCCTTCGCAACAACGCATAATTAGTCGTGAACGTGCTCTTGAAAAGATGTCCAAAGATTCACTTTTAAGTGACGAATTTCATTTCAGGTTTAATAGATATGCATAAATGCAAAGAGTAAAAAGCAGCCAAAAACATTGAGCTATCAATACCTTCAGAAAAAGTTACTATTTGGTGAGGATTATGGGCTGGTGGAATCTTTGGGCCGTATTTCTTCAAATACTAATGGTACTAATCGCAAAGTTTATTTGAATATTTGCATGACATGTGGTTTCAAGAAAAAAAAAAATCGTGTAATACCGCCCAAAATGTTAGAAAGAGTAGTTCAAAATTTGACTATGACATTTAATTAAAAAATCATTCGTCACAAATTTTAAGTTTTAAACTTTTGGAAACAAAATCTCAGTCAATATTATAAGGCTAACACATCCCTCCTTTCGAAGGATGTAAGGAAAATGGCTCCAACAGTCAACTTAAATCGATGTATATAATGCTGTTTCGTTAATACCTTGAACTGTTTCTTCGCTAAAAATAAGCTTCCTTTCGAAAACTTAAGACCTAATTTTTTTCGAAGTAATTTTAAACAATTTAAAAGATTACTCTACCTTTAAAAACCTTACATAACATAAATATCAATTTGACATTCTAAACTGTAAAACCATAAACACCTTATATCAATTGAATTGAAAATAAAATTTAACCAAATATGTCAGAAACCGATTAATAGGTCTGATAATACATATTGTACAACTTGAAACTTGATTAGCAGTAATCTGACATCTCTATTAAGAAATGAAAAAAACATTCATAAATGAAGTACAACTCTTTTTAGCCGTGATTTGTGATCATTGACATTTTGACTAAATTATTTTCCCTTACAAATTTTCTTAATGTTTCTTATAGTACAAAAAATGTATTGTTATAAGAATTTCTTAACAAAAGTTCATGTTAGAAAGGTTTTTAACACGATTTCCTTGTTTCTGTTAAACATCCAAGTTCGAAAACTGACGAAGGGCTTACATTTCTTAGAACTTCTATTAAGGAATTGATGGCAATAACAATCTTGTCATTTTTAATAGAATTATATTCATTGATGGGTTACAAACTCAATGACCTCAACCTCATCGCACAATACCTAAACTTGTCGGAACTACTTAAGTACATTGCGTGGGTCTAAAAACTTCTTACCCCATTTATTTCCAAAGAAAACAAACTGACATGTGTAGTGTATCCCGTTAACCCTTTCTATCTATTATTACCATCAACCTATTAAAAAATGCATCTTGCACACATTGTAAACAGATACTTTTTAGATTTATGCCCATCCATTTGGAAGTGACATAAAAATGCGTTTACAGTTAAGCCCAAGAGTGTTGTAAATAAAAATGGGCTTGACGTTAATTTTATTCATGAGCTCTATGCCGGAACATAACATTTGCATTTCTCTCCAACAAAATAAAATCCAACGACGGGCGACGAACGAGGAGACATCCAACCTCATAGCCATAATGTGTATATTTTATATTTCACAGAACAAAATGTATAGAAAGAGTTGGAAGACAGAACCAACATCATATGGTTCTATAAAGTGACCAATTATTATTATTATGATGCATACCACATGTCACAGGGGGCGCTTCACGTACTACACACAGCAATAACAGAAAAAAAGACATAATATAATAATTAACATAGCTTTCGGGTCTCGTTTCAGTTTTGGTGTTGTTCCTAAAAGTCCATCATCAAAATGTCAAACGAAAACATTTCATTCATTTAACTAGACATTAAAATCTGACGTTTAAATGGCCCATTCAGATGGACAGCACAATCACATCATAATTCTCTCTCTTTCTATCTCCCTGCAGGTACGATGTGTGTTATATTTGTGTTTCCACAATAAGGGAAGTGAGGTTATGCACGAGTTATCAAAGAAATGACAATTGACAACTATTATAGTGGCTTGTGAGATGCTCGCACACAAAACGAATGCACTTCTGTCATTTACTGATACACGTTTGGCCCTGATGTTAGTGGTTTTTTCTCTTTTTTTTTAACTTTATTTTTGACATTTCCTCTAGTCCTGGCCTTTTAGAATTATTATCTACATTCTTTTACAAGTTCACAACTACTCCGAGTGAGAGTATGTATAAGCACCGGGATTCTAGTGAAAACAAAGTCATGTTTGACGAACCGCAGTTTGATTTATCTAAACATCATTTCGGGTTTTTGTGGAATTGGGTTTTCTCTTTGTCCATTTTGAGGTTTACAAAGAACGTTTAAATGTGTAACAGATAAATGAGTGACAGGTCATGATGTTGGGATTTCAGTTAGAACCACAAAATGATGTATCTATTTTTCTATGTGTCCTCATGTTCATCATATACATCAAGACTCTGTCTGTCTGACAACTGGAAATGAAAGTTCATATTTTTGTTTGGTTTATAAGGTGACCAAAAGGTTCTGGCTACAGATAATGAAATAGAAATCCTTTTGGAGAAAACTTTTTTGATTGATGTCAAATGTCTTCTTTGTAATTCAAGATGTTGGATTTTGTGTATTTGCTTTGGGAATAATATTTAAAAATATTTTTTTTATTTCTATGTCAGCTGTTTAAATCCTAAAGTTGATTCATTCATTTAAGTATGACTTCATTTGCTGATATTTTTAACATTTCGGCAATTTTTATAGCTCCAAACACCAAAATAAAATACAAGTTGTTTTTTGTTATTACCAAATATATCATTTTGGAAACCTACCTTGATCTTAACATTGACAATTTTGTCCGGAAAAAAATGTAACTATGTACATATATTGTATTCCAGTCAGGAAAGTTGCGCGCTTATTTCAAAAACAAGTAATTCATTTACCTTTCATGTTTGCGGAAAGCCATGAAAAATGTTACGCATCGATCGCAGTTAAGTTCAAAATCAAAAAAGATAAATCTACACGTAAATTCAAATAAAGCTTGGTTCAAACGATTTTGTGAGAATAATAATTAGCAACAGTTCCACAGAAAAAGAAACAAAACTTGAAAGCGTCGTTATTTTAAAAATGTGTAAATACATCACATCACAACGTTCTTATTTGTGCTTATTTTCAGTGTTGCCAAATACTGTTTAGTTGCGAACCATCACTTTGTTTTACTTCTGTGGTTTAAGGTTACAATATAAAAATGGATGGCAATTTTTGGAAGTTAAAGCAGAAATTTCATTATCATGGCATATAATAACTTCGAAAACTCAAAAATCAAAAACTCAGGGTTTAACTGATTTGTAATATTTTTTAAGATATAAAATAGGATTGAAGCCAATATACTTATTTTTTCAAGGCATTTGCGTTATAATAAAATATTAAACAGTATGTTTCAAATGATTTATGCAACGAATGTTTGTTTTTAATATGTGGGTTTTAATCCGGAAATACTTTTTTCGGAGTTCGTTTTGACAGCTGTCACTTTATTAAGACTCATTTTGGTTTGTCAATTCATAATAAGTAGATTTAATCTTGAATAACGTTTGCAAACCGCGCAAATTTATAATCAAAATATTGGCTCGGTTTGAGTGAAGCGAAAATGTATTAAAGGACAATTTTTGTAAGAGGATTATCAGAGGATTTTTGCAGGTTATGTGAAATTACTTGACCACTAATAAACGTTGTTGCAAAAATACAGCCCTAATTTCTTGAAAGATTATTCGACTCAAATTTATTCGAGCCAACAGAGAGTCCGAAAACATTTTTCAAACCTAATGCCAAGCCTTCATGTTTTTAATAAAGCGGAAACCATACATTATTATGCAGATATTTTCTCCTTGAAAAGCAGACATCTAAAAAACATCATTTACAATATAATGTTCCCAACATTTTACGAGATGTCAACACGTTTTTTTTGGTTAAATTAAATAATTCTAAATGAAATAATATTTCTATAAAATTTTCAAGCTGGAAAGTAAATTTTTGTTAAATGTTTTCTTGGAAAAAACTGCAAGTATTTTAAAAGTCTTTTCTAGAAATGTGTATGTTTTTACTTAAAAAATCCACTATTTTCTCGCACAAACTTGTCCTGCTCCTGCATCCAAAAAGTCTTTTTGAAACAGTACGGAGTTATAGGTGTTAATTAATTAACGTTTAACATATAAATTTAGGTAAAACATGTTAAATAGTTTTTGAGATATCGAATTGAAAAAAATTTAAAATAACATATTTAAATTGGTTTATTGATGCTGACAAAAATCAAAAACAAAATCACGGTTCTAAGTAGCGCATCCTTCTGGGGCAGTAAAAAAAAGATTTTTTATATTGAAAGAAAGAAAACAAATTAAAAAAAAAAAAAACATTCATTAAAATCAATCGGACCGATTTTGATAGAATTCGAATTTTCGATTTTTGACACAAACATTTGTATAGAGTCTCCTGTTAGTTTTTTGTCTTAATAAATTGTAAAAAAGATCCTTACGCAAGTCTGCTTAAAAAATTAATATCCCTGTTAAAACACAATCGACTCAACGACTCGGACTTAATCGTCGCGTCGGTACCACTTCTTTTAACTAAGTGTCATGTTTCAGTAAAATCTCGAGTTCAAAGTTTTTACGAATACAATACTTGTAGTTCTTTAAAAAATATTCCCAACTTTTAACGTTCACAAGAACTCACAAACAGCTCTCCAACACAGATGGATCGAAATTCGAAGAACATTAAAACGTCGAAAAATTCACTTTAACAAATCAAACCGTTTGCAATTAATTTTTGTGTGGCAAGTTTCAAAATATTACAAAGTCTTTTTTAATCCCTAAAATTAATTTTAACAGCTTAGGTAAACTTTTTATGAAACACTAAACCCGGATCCATATACATTTTTTTAAAAAAGCTTATATTCTATTATGTTTTTTTTAAACTAAAATTTCAAATATAAATCCAATTTCCGCTCTTTAAAATCACGTTTAAGAAAATCTTAAAGAAAATCGGTTTATTTTCTAATTTAGTTCCACTTAATTGTTCAATCAGTAACAGTCCTTCTAATTTATGTAAATTAAGTCAAATAAGACCATTTAAACTATTTTCTACGAAATAATTTATGCGTGTCTAAAAATTTCTTTAAAAAAAATGTAAAGTTCTAATTTCTAAGACAATTAAATTAATCATTTTCTTGTAGGTCAACACCTTTTTATTAGCATGAACTGATGTTAAATTTGTCCCTTAACATTTTCATAAAAACAACACTTAATTCCCATTCCTATACCTTATACCAAAACTATCGACTACACAGCTTATTAAAACAGGCCTGGCATCACTAAACCTTACCTATCCATAATTCATGAGCTTTAATTGAAGGTATATGATCCGCGTGTCCGGTCTTCGGTCTCTGGTCTCTGGTCTAATGCTGACAACATATTCTTGGAAAACATGAAATGCAGTCTGGTACTGTAGTATGGTCTCATTGATTCGGAAACCAGTGGAGTGGGGAGTTATAGGGCTTGTTGTTGGACACAATAGTTGTACTTGTACCTACCTAACCATCATCACCGGCTACGACATAACATAACTTCACTGTCATGGTCAATGAACTTACCGCACCGGAATGAAGACCCAAAGGCTTTCATATATACGAGTATGTTCCTACCTAAGTTTACGTTTAGTGCGTTTGAATCTGATAACGCAATAATTTCATACAAAATGTTATAACACCCGTCTATTTACGTAGGCCAGACACGTTTGTCGGTGGTTGGGAGAGACACGAGTTAAACATCATCATCGTTTGGTCTTTGGGTGCCGGTACCCCCATACCGGCAGTTAGCACACGGAAGGCATTTGTGCGCGCACGCAGAATATAACCAAATACAAACACACCGAAATTCGAATTCCAAATTCCGATGCTTATAATAATTGGCCAAAAACATGCATCTTTTGAGGCTTTTATGTACATATTTTCCCTGGAATTCAACGAAAAATTTTTGTTAATCACGTGTAATTGGAATACGGGCAGAATGGCTGAATGTCAGAAGAATAGCAGAACGGAAGAGCCTCTATAGTTATACGCATTTATTTTTGTGGAATTCAATGGAGGCTGAGGTATGTTGAATGTGGTCACTGGTCGGTCGGTCAGGTCATTATTTTATGTGGAAGCTGGAAACCTATCTGAAATCGGTGAAGAGTCGATTCTGGATGTCTGTTTGGTCACAAGCTCGTACCAGTATACATTCGTTATTGCAACTCGTTTAATAAAATATAATGCGGTGGTTTGAACTGAACTTGATTTGGTTTTGAGACTCAGCGAGAAAGAGTGGATTTTATAGGTTCATTAATGGGTGTGGTTTATAAAGATTAATTTTCGATAATGCGTGTATTTTAATTTGTACCTCTATTAAGCTATACCCACCTCTATTGTGCTCTAATGGAATTTTGCGGCCTAATGCACGCATCGAAAAGGTACGAAGCTTTGAGGATTTGATGAGATTAAAATAAATTATTTTTTGAATTTCATTTAGTCTAACGAACTTTTGTTTATACCATTTTATGTGATGTTTGAGAATTAACGCACAAAAAAGCCGGTTGGAAGGTTTAATTGCTTGAGGGCCAAAAACTGGCGATTCAAACCTACCTACAGAAATGAATAAGCATTCTAGATATAAAAAAGGTAAAAACGTTCCAGACAGATACCTATCCCCATATTATAATGATGGTGAGAAAACCACATTATTCTAAAGAGGGCATGACATTACTTTTAAATCATTTTTAAATGGCTTGTCATTGAGATCAAACGGTGGCGCTATGCAGTTAACTTAAATAATGGTGGATCATTTGTAACGATTTACTTTTTCAAAAAAAAAAGTTTAAAAAATAGGTGTACAATTTAATGGGCTACTATAAGATTGCTCGTTGAGGCAGGTGTCATAAAAAAAAATAAAACAACAAACTTAGGGTGAACTATGAAGACTTTTTAAAAAGCACTTCATCCATAGAAGGTGGTGTTTATTTTTTTTTTCTAAAGAAGGTTTACAAGGTACTCAAGAATTCTTATACGACAACCACGATTTATTTGACACTTATGTTGTACCTGTAGGTAGGTAGGTATAAGGTATAAGAAAAAATAAACTTTAAAGCTATTGAAGTGCTTAAGTACCAATTTAAAAGAAGATAAAAAGTAATCGAGTTTGAAGATGCGTGTATTTTTTAACGGGTCGAAGATTAAACTAATTTATTATATTTTGTTGTTGTTGCAAAAATCTTATAAATGGGTGGTGATTATTTTTTTTAAGTTTAAGAGCACATATTCGTGAGGGATCATTTTTCGAGACATTTTGCTACGTAAGAAATTCAATGAGTTAAATATAAATAATTAACTCTAAACTATTTTCGTTTAAAAATACAAAAAATACGGTTTCAAAATTACATCCAAAATTAAGAAATAAATCGCGTCAAAAAAATGTATTTTAAGAAATAAATGATATGTATAACACAATCCTGTTTCTGTAATCTCGATTTCTTTTGTAGTATTTTTTTCAAAAAACCCTATTTTTTTCGACTTCTAATGTTACTTAATCCCTTTAGATTAAGTCAGGTGCTAAAATCGTTACAAATTAACAAATTCATTTTATTAATTAAAAGTGTAAAAGTAAATCGCCTGCATATTTTACTAAATCATTCTGAATTTTCAGCCAGTGAATATACAAAACACTCTTCAGAAATTCCAGTACCTAACCTATATTTTAATCTTAAAAAATAAAAATTAAAAAAAGAGCACTATGACTTATTTTTTTCACGTAAAAAAACGTAAAACAATTATTGACCCTATTGCAAGTGTCAATTATCAGTTAATATTTGCTAAACAAAATATTGAAAATTGGCCTTTAAAAATTTAATTTCTTTAAAAATGGGCCAACTTTTGATAATTATTAGATTTATAAATCAATTTTTTTAATTACACAAAAGTCTTAAACATTCTCAACTATCAAAACTCTTCTAAAGTGATGGTTTAAATATTAAAGGTTGACAATTGGTAGTTGACCAATTGTTATTTGACACTCATGAAAAAATAGTCACTGGTCTTCCTCCTTTTACGATATATTGTGTAGATGATTACAATGTATGCTCTTCAAAAAAAATATATTTAAACAAAGAAATCAATAATTCTACTCACTGAACTCTTGATTATTTTCATCGTATTTACCTGGAAATATACAAGAAAACAGTCAAAATTTAAATAAAAATTCATATTATCTTGTTATGATAACTTAAAAACTTTTAAAACTTTAAAAATATGTTGAAAAAAAATCTTTTAAATATACTGTAATTTTTAAATTTGAGAAATCATTAATGATTTTAAATTTTTAAATTGTAACTATTTTCTTAAACAGTAAAAACCGAACTCCCTAATCATGAATCAAATAACCTAATACCATTTGTCTTAAATTAAATTAAAGACAAAAATAAACAAAAAGTTAAAGGAAACAGGGAAGAAAAAGGTTCGAAAAAGGGAACGCACAAGTTGCTTTTCAATTGACTTCACTAAATTACAAAATAAAACTTTTTCAAACACTTGAAAAATAACCTTTTCCTTCTGCAATTAAGACATAAATTAACTTGCATTAATGTGTAAATGTAAAAACTGCCAATAAATCTTCAAAACATAAAAAGAAAAAATAAAAAATAATTTTTACTTCGTCAAATAAAAATAGAAAACAACATTTTTAAAGCATTAAAAATCTTGCCTCTTAAACTAAGAAATTGTTTTCGCACCGCAACAGCGTCCATTCATATCCACTATACGAACTTCAAGTACTAAGGAGTTCATTTAGGAGGTAGTTATAGCTTTGAGTATTAAAAATAATTTAACAGAAAAGATTTTGTTGTCTGGCTTCTGCCTCAGATGATGTAAAGACGACCACTCACTCGAGCTGCCTCTTTCATCTTTCAGACATCATTGTTAAAGTACTTAATTTTATTTGTCTTGTTGCTAAAGGAGGAATTTCCAGTAAATGTTGAAGCAACATCAGCATCGCCTCGACCAAGCTTCGCATTAAAAAAAAATAGAAATAAAAGCAGTTAAGTTTCTGTGTAAAATACTTTTATGCCCCATCGTCATCATCCTCATCTTCATCTTCATCTGGGGGTACTTGCTCCTGTTACAATTATCGAAACATAGAAATGTCAGAAAAGCGACTTCATAGCTAGCAGTTAATTGCGTTCCAATTGCAGTAGTTTCACTGTCATAATGATTTCACCCGCGTTGATCAAATTGCGAGCCAATGTTAACAATTTACTCAGAAACTCGCCCCACTCGATGTCTAATTAATTTAAGTGCCCACTATTCCGTCCACATATTTTCTGCAAAGCGCAGAAGGAATGGTGTGTCAGTGTCTGTTACGCTTTCGGTCATAGAATGATAATTTTATACTATTATTTTGTTAGATGGAAAGTTGTTCACAGAAAAATAAACCTCCAATTCTCCGCAATTTCCAACATCTCATGTACATGACGATTTTCATGAACATGAATATACTCTGGCGCTCCCCAGGGACTCTATTTCCATCATGATACATAGGAAACATCCTTTGTCTCTTAAACTATACGAAAGTTCCTTCTATATGCCATGCGACTGATGGAGGGTTTGCTTGGGCATAATTTTTATTTAATGTAAGCAACATTTTCTTGTTTTGTTCTTTTTTTAAGTGTGGAGGCGAAAGATACAATTTACATATAAACTCGCCGTAATTCGCATTTACGACTACGACTACGAGACAATGTTTTGAAATCTGTTCAAAACAGTTATCGCAATATTCAAGAGACATTTGAGCTTGTTAACCTTTTAACAAGGGACCAATTTCCAAGTTAATGATATCTGCAGAGTGAATCTCGGAGATAGCCAGCAGGCGGCTATTTTGTTAAATGCCAGTGTTAATTTAATGCCAAAGTCTGTTGTTCTTTGTATACCGATATAGAGTCATATGAAAATGTATATACGAAAATGTTAATGGAACAAAAGTCCTTATGGTCTTTGAGGGTAGATAATTAATTTATGGGTTTGTATAGAAGATTTATATACGCTGTTGTTCTTTTGATACAGCTCTTAATGATACGCGAGATGCGACTAATTGAGGCTCGAAAAACTTATACTACATTTTTTATACGCTTTTTAAATTTTACCAAATCTTTTTGTCAAAATTTTAACTGTAATTCCGGATTTAACAGCTTTCAAAAATATAATCAAAGTACAAAAGCTTTTAAATAAATAATCACATGATTTCTTGATATCCGAAAAACACTTCGGTAATCATTTTATTTTATTATTTCAAACAATTAAAATTGAAAGAAAAGTAAGTATGGTATTAATTTTAATCCCACAATTTTCAGAACTCTAGAAACTATTATATAAATGATTATGGTAATTTTTCAAACCCCAAACCCAAACAATGTCCTTTCGTCTCTTTTTATCTTCAATTCAGGAATATAACATTTAAGTTTTGTACTGACGACATAGTCATTATTATGGCAAAGTATTGCATTGGTAACTTGAAATTTTAATCAGACATGACATTACGGTAGTAGACAAACCGAAAAAAGTGGGTCCGAAGGATCGATTCGTCTTTCTGTATTTGCCCTTAAGAAATCAGTTGGTCAACTTAAAATTTAAGGTTATTGGCAAGATAGGATTTATTTCTTTAAAGACAGAAAATCTAATTTTTTTCGATCAAAAATTGAAAATTCACATTTGATCAATAACGACAATAAGGATTTTGCTGAAATTTTCTACAATTTTTATCTTAACTTGGCTTCTTTCGATATAACAAAAATATATTTTAAATTGCTATAGATGGGTACCTTGATAAAACCGTAATATTATTTTAAAATGTCTTAAGAAAACTATATAATTTCTCGAAGTTTCACGGTCCCTCGAGACCAAATAATAGATTTTTAGGGAGATGTCTGTGCGTGTGTGTTTACGTACGTTCGTACGTATTCGAGACGTTTTTTCGTAGTCTGGAAAAATTTTGAGCAAAATCGAATTGACAGTTTAAAAAAAAAATATAAAAGTTGGTAAAAATTGATTTTCGGCTTAAACATCTTTTCAAAACTTTGAGATATCGGTTTTAAACTAATTTTGTCTTTTAAAAAATATCTTTTCAAAAATTTAAAATTATGGCTTCCAACTTATTTTAACAATTAAGAAATCGTATTCAACATTCGATAAAATTTTGAAAGAAAAATCGAATTGGCAGTTTTTTTTTTTAAATAAAAACTTAAAAAAATGAAGTCTACAACTTGGTTAAGATTTACTTTCGACTCAAAAAGTATGCAAATTTGGTAAAAATTGATCTTCGGTTCTCGATACCTCTAAAATTAATTCCATTTATCCAATTTGTATTTGTTTGTATAAGAAATAAAAACTTTTAAGGAATGCTACTAAAATTGGTAAAAATTGGTACTCGGTTAACAAAACTAGATTTTGAAATAAAAGTATTTCATTATATGCTAAATATTGTTGTCAATTTTCAAATTTGTAAGAATAATTCACGTGACAACATTTTTGACACAACACGAAAACCTACAAACTTTTAAGCAAGACAAATCGACAGATGGGATGGCAAGTTATCAGTGTAGGTCGCATCCCAGCCTCTTTTTAATTTTTAAAATATATGCATTTTTTGAAATTTGATATTTCAAAAACGTTTCAATGATTTTTAATAAAATTCAATTGCAACACCTAGTCCTTAATAACTGCATAGCAAAAATTTTGAAAAAAAGGATGTATCAACAATTTTGGAAACAAAAATTGAAATTACATTTTTTTAAGATAAACATATTTCAAATCAGTTTTCTAGATCTAAATACTGTTTTCAAACAGACTCCTTGAAAACATGAGCAAGTTCAAGAATCGCATTGAATTAATTAGTATTAAAAATTTAATTCCAAAATGACTTTTGCTTTAGTTTAAAAAACCTAAATTTGATCTTAAAAAACAAACAAAATAATTTACTCTAGCCATATATTCATATTTTCAATTCCTATAGAAATAAAAAATATGGTATCTAGCTAGCTAACAATCAGCCATGAGAGTCAATTCTAATAAGCAGTATCTTACTTTAAAAAGCTAAGCAGTTGCTATATAAAATCTTTTAATTTAATTCTAAGCAACAGAGTTCTTGAAAAGGTCTCCGAGTTGTTTAAACGACCTAAGTCTCGTTGTTGTTTTTCTTTTATATACAATTTCAGTCTTCTCTCTTTTCTCAAGAATAATATTCAACAAAAGTCTAAAACCAAATTTTTGCCATGTCGTATGCCATTCAATATTTTAAATTGAGTTTTAAATTACAAAAAGTCATTAAAAATCTCAAGCAGTTCCAGAGACACAATGTTTTCCTAAAGAATTTGATTTTAAATACACCAATGATGGTAAAATTTCTCATCTCATTAACAAAAAAGAAAAAAAAAACAACATCATCGTCGCTTGAACAATTTCGTAACTTTGATTAAATTGAAAGGATTTGCTTCTTCAGAAAACGAAATACAAAAACTTTTCATCAAACGAAAAAGGGTGGTTTGGTAAATTGCACCAAACAAATAAATCAATAAGTCATGTTTGGCTCATCAATCTTCACCTCCATCATCATCACTTTATTTTTCCTGAATCACTCTTTAAAATAATAGAAAAAAATAAAGGAAAATGACATCAGGAAAATGTACTCCAACTCGTATATGAAATGAACATTTAAGTTCCTGAGGATTTGCAGAGAAAAAGACGAAAAAAATCATTAGTTTTATGAAAACTCCATCGAACCCAAACTCTCGATATAACTGCAAATGGAAAACATATTCCTTCTGATCCATGGTCTCATTTTGGTTCACTTGACTCAACAACATTTAGAACACAAAGCCCACCAAGTGAGGAACTTATAAGAGCATCATTTTCCATCCTACAGGCTACAGGATTACTCAGCATGCATGGAATGATGTGAATGAGAAACATGTGCCCAGCATAGAATAAGGATCGAAAAGCACTAAAAGCGACACAATGTAAAATGAAGAGAAAAAAAGAAGAGACTATACTCGTAGAGCACTAAAAATTCAGTCCCAGCCATTTTGTGAAATGTCCTGATGGGTATCTTTGTCGCATTCCATTCAAACACACCGCATCACTAAAAAGAATGTCTCAAACCATATCCGTACTTAAAATGGACGACAACGCCAAAGTTGGAAACAGAAACGGTGCGGCGGCGGCGGAAAAGTCGGAAAAGTTTGCGTCAGTGATGGGAAAATTACTTTAAGATAAATTCTTATCATTCATCTTATCATTGAATATCGAAATATCGACAACACAGCCTTTTTTAAAGGTTTCCATTCTTCTTCTTTTGTTGTGGCCTTTTGAAAAATTGTCTGCCCTTTTATTTGGAAAATTATTTGGCAGGAGGAAGTCTGCTATTTTTTGTCATATTGTCGATTGTCGTGTATTAGGCAAATCCTTAATCGAACACGTTTGATGGTCGGGAGGACTACTACGTGATATTTTTGGCCACAGTTTTTTAACAAAATGTGGTATACCCATGAGGTAGGATAGGGATAGAAATGTGTGCAGAGGGAGGAAATTGATTTTGAATAAAAGCTAATGGCATCGATTGGTCAAATTATTTAGGCATCGAATGATGCCATGATTTTGTCATTTGAACTCTGAACTTTTGTTGTTTACGAGTAAGTTGTATATTTAGCCCAAAGGTGATAATATTGAAAGACTTTGGTTTACAGGACCTTAATATTAAGGTTAATGAAAACAAATTTCTCATCCTATTTTGATCATATCAAAAAGTGGCTTCTTGAGATTATAAATTGATAATTTTCATTTTCTAAGGGTATCAGAGTAGGCAAATATTCAAAAATAATAAACTTCTTAGGAAGGGGTCAAACTATGTGAAGAAGTTTGGTACGTTAACGTATTTTGAAAGTTTCTTCAAAGGAATGTATAGTTGGGATATGTAAATGTCTACTTAGAAATACAATTGACCTAACTTTAAATTACCCAGGTTGATGGGTATTTTCTTAAAAGCTTGAAAACTTTTAATATTAACATAAGAAAAAAATAATATCGGAATCAATTTTCATTATAATCTAGTCGATAGTTTCATGGTATATAATTCCTTCACCGCTGTGAGTTACAAAGCCTATTTGGCTATTCCAATTTTCACTACCTTTTCAAATAAATCAGACGTATGGAGTTTTACTGGCTTGAACATTGCATCTAATGTTTTTAGAGTAACTAGCCTTATGCCGTAAGCCTATGAATGGACACATCTTCTCACAAAAAGTATAATAATTTGGCTTCAACCTGTACGAAAAAGGGGCGGGTTAACTTGATAACTTCTGGAAGGAGCTCTGCTCCGCCTTGTGCCATGACGTCCCGATTGTACAGGAGTCGCCTATCCACGGTTCGTCGTCTGACGTGGTGCCGCCTTGCAATGTGACATCGAACTAGTTTTATCACGAAATTGTCAATTCTGTTGATTCGAGCTCCTTTGTATAGGACGTCGTTGGAATAGTAATGCACGTAAGAATGCGTCGTAAACGCTGCCGCTCGAACACCCGGAACTTCTCTATCTTGGAAGGGGCAACGTTGAACCACACAGAACAACCATTAACGATCACCGGCCGTATGAGGGCCATGTAGCAAATTACCTTCAATCTGGGGTCAAGCCGACTGCTGTAAAACAGCCGTTTCGTCAGAGCGAAGTCTCCTCTGGCTCTCTGGGTACCGAAGTTTTATCAGTGACTAGCCTTTTGCCTTTAGCCTCTTTTTATTTTTGTCTCGAATAATGAAATTGTTGGAATTTAAACTTAATTCCATTTGATCTCCTTCTAGACAAATTGCTTTAATTTAGATTTTTTTTTGTCGAAAAAATTGTATTTTTGACAAGCACCATTAATGTCTGATACAAGCTTAGTAGAATCTTGGCGCTCTCAATACTTAGAATTTCTTACATTTCCCATGAGGCGACAATAAGTCTTGCTAAAATCTTAAAGTGCTTCTAATAGAAACACGATTTAGCTGAAGTGTTGGTAATATACACCACCCGCGCAATCACGTTTCTCCAATCACTTTTATAAAATTACCGTCTCCATTTTTGTCAAAAATTCATAAGCAAAAGTATAAAATTTCAAAAAAATATAAGAACTTGAGCTGTCAAGGTAATTTTAAATTTACATTAAGCTGATTTCTTTTCCGACAACTTTTTTTTTCTCGAGTAAGTCGCCCCCAAGGACATTTCCTCCTTCTTCTTAGTTATTTCGTTACGTTCTTTCTATCTGCATTCGAATTTTTATTTTTCGTCTCTCTTAAATGACAAGAAAAAAGAACTCTCAAGATTGCTTTGCTGTGTAGGGTAGGTATAGTCTGCACCAATTGGCCTAAAGCCAAAATTATAATATGTACTGTACATTATATATATTTTGCTGTGTAAGTACTTCCAATTTTTGTGTTGCCCTACAAACACCATTTATAGTATCAAAATATTTTCCAAATCAAATTGTACTTTATTTGGGTGTACTGTACATTCTTCAATATGAAGCTCAACGAAGCCCAAAAGTCCTCTTTTTCAATGCAAGGGAAGGAACCAGAAAATATATAAATGTACACAACACCATGCGTCATTTATAACCAACAAGTACTGACTACACTAAAGGATATAAGCGCCTTATTTTGTGACCGAGCCGAGCGAGTCATTCTGCGTACGGCAGATAGTGTATACGAGTACTCTAAAATCTGGCTTAAGTTTGACCCCATTCTGCTGGTGATATAAAGGACTAACTTCTATACTAGATTGCCATTTGGCCTATTTGGTCAAAATAAAAAAGAAGAAAAATGAGGTTATGTGGTATAGGGCAGGGAGCTTTTAGAAAAGGACTTTTGTCCATATTTATATACGAGGAGTAGTAGGTGTATACGAGTAGGTATAGTGATGTGTAGTTAATGGATATTTGTATGGTCTTTCATGATGTCCACTAGTGTGGAAGAATAGAAGCAAAGTTTTGATTAAATTTCCGTCATGGATTTTGTTGGCTATTAATTTGAAATATTCTTCCCACGCCCGAGTCGACGACCGAGCCATCGTCTTCTATTGGTTTTCAAAAAGTTTATTGCTGCTGCTTGTGGTAAAGTTTTGAAGAACGATATGATATTATAACTCTTATAACTTAAAATGCAGCTTCCGAATCAGAAATTAGTTTAGGAAACCAAAGTTTTCATATCAATTCAAGCAAATACGCTACGCACAAACAACAAAACTATTTTGTAACAAAAAGTATTCAGCTCTGGCCAGAAGGTAGGTCTATAGGTATAGTTCAAGTAAGTATCTGAATTTGACATTTTCTCTGATTACCTGTGGCCCCATGAAACCTGTGGTTTACCCCAAGACCAAGAGTGATAATTCATATAATTTATATTTGAATTTTCCATTTTCCATAGCCATGGCTAACTCTTCCCCATAATTTTCATTTTCTTTGTAAGCTTAGATTGTGGCGAGGTCTAGTATAACCTCTGCATCGCATCCAGATTGCTCAGAGCCTAGAGGACTAAAGAAGAATTCTCCATGGACATTAGGAGTAGGTACCTCTACGATACCTGACTTAATTTCCTTTTTTTTATTTTCCTCTATGGAGTGCAAAGTACACACAGAGAAGAGGAGAGAACAGAAACTCAATGAAAAGATTGATGTGGTGTGGCAAATCCTTCTTCACTATCTGTGATTGAAATTCCAATCTGAAGCCGCATTTCTGGGATAATAGCCTTAAAAGGAGAAACGGGCGGATCCGATGGATTCACAGTACGTAATCATAGATTTTCAATGGATTGTGGTCCGTCGCGTCCGACGTTCGGTTGGTCGTGGCACAGGCTGTGTATGTGTATGATTCTCGTGAGTTGATGATAGAGGTTATGTTGATTTGGAAGGAAAAGTATATAATGATGATTTAAAAAAAAAAGTTTTCTTTTTCCTTCTTTTTTTGTTTGTTTAAGTGGTCCGTAAAATATTCTCTTTATGCATAATGTGTGTGATTGTGTACTCAAGTTGGCTTTTAGGGAAAAGAAAAAGAGTTTGTTTGTGGATGCAATAAGTGAAAAGATAAATAAAATTCAATCCTTGAAAATTAAATGCAGTCTGCATAACTTAGCAACGCAAAAAAGTACTCAAGCTTTCCAAAATTTCTTAACGAGTCTAATAACTCAAGTTTTTTTTATAAGAAACGTCTGCAAAAAATCTACTTTAAAGATAATTTTGAAGCTTATAATTAAAGATAACTTAAATTTTAAGCAAGAAAGCACAAATACTCAGATTGAAGACATCACATATGAATATTCATTTTTGGGTTTCACTTTTGCGATTTTCTACAATACTTAAAAAAATTGTAAGAAGAACTAATTTTTTTAATCTAAAGTAATTTTTTTCTATTGATGTTTTAAAGCACGCCTTGAAATCGAGATCGGAATTAAAAAGAACTCCAAGATCTTTAAAATTATGAACGTAATGTAGAGTGCTGCGATATTTTATAACCAATGAAACTTGGAGTACGATTTTCGGAGAAAGTCGTTGCCTGACATTTAATTGGGTTTAGGTGTAACCCATTCTTGTTGCACCAAGTAACAAAACTGTTAATATCCCATAGAAATCGTTTGATAGTTTTTATGATTTGCATGTCATTCGCATAGATTACATGTTGATTGATAGCTACGATAAAGAGTAGTGGTCCTAAATGACTGCTCTGATTAACTTCTGATTTGGTAATGAAAGAATAGGAAAATTAACGTTTAAATTAAGGATAAAATACGACCTATTTTGAAGTTAAAAAGAAATTTAATTCAGGTATAAACCCAAATGCCTTCAGATTAAATGTGATGGTATCATGAAAAAGTTGTTTGAAATAAGTTTAGAATCAATTACTTTATTTGTTTTCCAGATATTCGAGTCACAAATAAATGCGTGATGGTTAGGGCGTAAGACTGCCATGCTAAAGGAGCTCAATCTCTGTCTGTGCAACCTAAAGTGTTTTCACGTATAATATAAAATTAATTTGAAGCCGAAATATTTATTGGCTTATGAGATCCTTGCAGTCACCCAAATTGTTTATTTTTGAATTACTTCAGTAAAAATTAAATAATAAATGTTTTAAAAAATCTATCCTAACTTAAAAAATCGCTATCTTGAAATATCAATAGAAATAACCCTACAATGTAAAGATTTATTCAACTTTTCAGTAAGATCACCAATGGACCTTTTGCTATGAAAGGCATACGAGTCATTAAGAAGCTTATGTTCTTCAAATCATTTCTTGTTCTAAAACTTGATCAGCGCTTACATGACCTTAGAAAGAAAGGAAAAAAATACAATTTTCTGATAGTAAAAATGAAAATAGGAGCCTTATTTAGGGACAAATTCCTTTTTTTAAGAAAGTATAAAAACGACACAATAATTCTGTACACATTTAAACAAAAAACAGGCTGGGATGCGAACCACACGTACTATTTTTTGTAGATTTTAATTTTTTATAAAAAAAAACTGACTCTTAGATTTTTATAAAAAAAAAACTTGCTGAATATTGATAATAATGTTTTTTATAAAATAAGATTAACTTAAAGCCGAAAATCTATTTTGACCAACTTTTACTAATTTTTATTTATTTTGTAAAAAAAACTGTCTATTCGATTTTTCTTAAAATTAAACTGAATGTACACTACAATATTTTTCAGAAAGATGAAACTAGCCCGTGTCTCAAAGTTTTGAAAAGATATTTGAGTCGAAAATCAATTATTACTAGATTTTATTAACTTTTTAACAACTTTTTTTGTAACAAATTCGGAAAACAAAATTTTGAAAAGATTAAATAAGTTTGAAGCCATAATCTCATTTCTTTGAAAATATATTCGATTTGAAATTTTTACCAACATTGGGTTATATTTTTTATGTTTTTATTTTTTTTTCTAAATTGTCAATTCGATTTTTCACAAAATTTTACTAGATTTTAAAAACTTTCTTCTTCGTTGCACAAAATTATTTTAGAGATAAAACCGTTTCTTATTCGTAAAATTTTTGAGGTGGCAAATTTTTTTAAAATTTTTTTTTTGATTTATAAAAAAACCGTATATTGATTTTTTCATATCACGCTACAATATATAACAAACAATTTAATTCAAGTCTTTAACGTTATTGGTTTGTGAGATATTTGCGGTTAACCAAAATGTTCACCTTTTTTTAAACTGCTATGGTAAAAAAATACAAACGCAATTTTCTTGAGAGCCATTTCTGCATTTTTCTGCATTATTATTTGTAAAACAAAATTTATTTGAAGTCGATATATCTTCTGGTTCTTGAGCTATGGAAGACGAAAAAAAAAATTCGCAAACGTACGGACGTACTGAATTTCGAACGTACGTATATACTCAAGCACAGACATCTTTCTAAAAATCTTTTCTTTCGACTCTAGTGACCTTAAAATGTCGAGAAATGTACACATTTTGAATTAGACAAATCGGAATTTTTCAAAAGAATGATAAGAACGGCTTTTGCGAGTTTCCTATGGTTAAGGATGAATGGCAAAGACACACTGAAGGAATCGCAGGACCTACTTTTTTTTATTTCTCTACCATCGTAATGTCATGTTTAATTAAAATCAAGGGTTTGAATTTTTTTTACAAATGCTGTACTTTCAATTTAGTTTCTAAAACTAATTGAAACGAAATAAACAACCTTTTGTCTAACATAATTCTTAAGCCCATGTTAAATCCTTGAAAAATGAAAAAAAGGAAAACACCATTTTAAAAATTTATAAATTTTTTGTATTCCCTTAATATTTGGACTTACTTTGAAAATACCTAAGTTCATAAGACATTTTCATAAGTACATTTTCTAAAGCATTCCATACAAAATAACTATTAGAATTTCCATTTATAGGAGTGGTTTATAAATCATTAATGTCTCCACTTCTACTCTATAAATATTCAGTGAGCATATCAATTGCGTGAAGGTTCTAGCAGCTTCTCTTATTTCTGTATCGCAGAAAATCTAACATATCATATATTTATTATATCACATTACTAAATAAATATAAATTGCTGTAGCACTTTAAGTGAAATATGACACCCGTGACAATATTGTCATCCATCATTGTATACAACTTAATCAACTTAATTAATAGATACCATACAAAGTGCTTTGATTAAACCAATCAAATGCATATTTAGATAAATCAAAGTTCTTGAAAAAAAAAGAAAACAATTTCACCCATATGCGTTACGATTGAATAAATTTTTCAAAAAGTACGTATACGCAAGAGTGTCCCAAAAAACACAATACGACTTGATTTCATCAAATTAAAGCTTTTGTTGAATCTCTGATACAAAGATTAACATATGAATTTAAGAATCCATTAATACGTCAATTATCTTAAACATTTCATAAATAAACCAAAGCGAAAAGTCTGGGAAAATTCAACAACCGACGACGCAACAAACGACAACTAAGTAAAATCAAAACACTAATTCATTTCGTATCACTGAATCATTTATCAAACCACCCAACCGTACTTAAATACTTATCAGAAATGAATTAAATACACCGAGCTGTGGAAGAGAATATAAATATTTATTTGTTCACTCATGGGCACAAAGTGCTACAGTGATAACAAATACGACTCTACGAGTATCAAAAATTTGGAACCCATATCAACCTTAGAGAAAATAAATAAATCAAACCAAAAGCAGATTGAATTGGAATTCAAAGAGCAAAATGTTGAGAAGGGAAGGAGATGGTACAAATTTATGACTAAGGAATCATTAATCATTAACAAGTGTTTGACATAAATATTTCATGTATCTCAATCGAAAATAGGAAAATATGGGTGGGGTGAGTCGAAAACGACTCTTTTTCGACGTTTTCTGGAGGGAAGATTTATATAAACAAAATTCGTTATGGTTTTGCTTTCTGTTGAAAGTTTGCACTCAATTAGATGCTTATTTGTTGAAGTTTTTAATAATATACTTTGAAATATTAATGATAGTTTCGATTTTATGGTATTTTTATCGACTTTAAGGAAAATTGAAAACTAATCTTTCATCATGATTCAGAATTCAATAATTCCTTTCACATAAAACTATCAAACAGATTTATGACTTTTGAATAAACTTAAGACAATTTAAGGACATAAAATTCAGTTTTTATAATAATAAACTCCAAAATAAGTACAAAACCATTCCATAACTTCAAGTGATAAAAATTCAATGAAATATCAAACCAATCGGAGCACAACACTGGCCTACTTCAAACTTTTTCCATCAGACTTCTCTCCGATGTAAAAGAAGAAAAAACACCACTTGACAGGATTATAAAATCATTGTTAAGGACTTTGTTAGAGTGGATGATTCGTTTATAAGAAAAGAATGATATTTCCTCCTTATACGAGTATATTACATTTTTGATTTAAACAAATAAATCTGAAAGTAATTTCATTTGAAAACAATACCGCACATCACTCAATTTGAAAACAAAATTATTATTATTGTCAATCTTTCTGTCAATCTGAGTTTTGAATTGACATTTTGCGGAAATAATTTGGGGTATATTGTTGGTTCTTTAGTAAATATAATTCTATTTTATTACGCATCTTAAATTGGAAAAATTATATTTAATCCTTAAAGACCAGATAAAGTTTTTTTTCTGTTTTTGGTCCTTTGAAAAGTACGAAAAGAAGAAGAAAAAGTAAATTCTATTTATTTGATTCAATTTATTCCCAAATGAACTGGTAATTGACCTGAGAGATCATTGACATCAAAATGCTCGTAAAAATAGAAATCATCAGTGTATTTCTGTGTAAATTACATTTCTACCTTTTTTCTGTTTCTATTTTATTCTTTGTGGGTCTTTAGTTAATATCCTGTGCTTTCTTTTTATTACATGCTGCGTTTGTCCTTTTTTCGAGAAGAGATACTATCCGTTTTGCTCATTTTCTTACTTAAATTTTCTTAGCTTGAACGTTCGCCAATTGAGTTTTCTTTTTTTTGTAATGTAATCAAAGTGTACTTCGTCTTTCTTAGATGTACGTTCATATAAAATGGATACAATAAAAAGAGAACATTCCTATAAGGTAGGCTTGATGACTCCTTGAATACGTGACATGATTTTCAAATTAATTGTTTTCCATTTAAATTCTTCTTCATATTCAACCTATTTTTGTATTTTTATTTGCTTTCTAAAGGTATGAGACTAGTTTATCTTCAACTTCAGGATCAAAGCCATCAGAAGCAATCAACATTCATAGGATATTTTGTTTAAGGGAATGAGCCTTGCCTAACGTAGGTACCTGCTATGTATGTACATAAAAATCCTAAAAGGAAAAATAAATAAGATAAGAAACATTCCTGATTCAAATTCAAAAGTGTGTTGTTTAGATAGAAATGGACCACTTCGTCACGTTTTCTATTTGTCAAATTGTATGATATGATGATTTATTCTATCTTAAATATATTCAGTCGTAGGCACAAAAAATAAACTGCAGAAAGCTTTGTCAATTTGACAAAAAAGAAAACACTGGAGTGATCCTTAGTTTAAGGTAGTTTATGTCCTTTAGAAGGTCATAAAAGAATAATGAAGAAGGAAACCTTTTTGTAACGTCATGAATAAGGGAAGGTTAATGTTTGATACCCTAGGTAAAATCAAGAGTTTTTGTTATTAGACATTTTCACTATGTTATTTGATTTTTTTTGAAGGAGGCAGGAATGAGGCTTTCACTGATTGCTAGTGAATAATGTTTCTTAAATTGTACCCTGATGTTTTATTGTAAAACGCCAGATTTATGGCGCTTCAGACGAATAAAGAAGTATTTTTTTAGTGATCATTCCGATCTGTCCAATTGTAAATTTTGACATTTTTCGGAGTTTTAACGTCAATAGAATCTTATTCTATGATTTTTAGATGAGAAACGTTCTTACCCTAAAGTCACGAAAATGTTTTCTTTGTTTTCACGATGTTTAAGTTAAAAACGATTTTTGAGAAGTTTTTAGTTGTTTTTGGAGGTTTACTATTTTGTAAGAAAAAAAATTGAATTTTTACAAAAAAATCAGAGAAAAGTTAAAAAATACATTTTGAAAACAAAAAGATTTTTTTTTTCTTTGAAAAATGTGTTAGTTTTTTAAGACAATTATCTTATTTTGACAACAATATTTGAAAGTCAATAACTTTATTAATTTTTAAGGTGAAGAACAGTTTTTAAAAATTTTTTGATTCTCTTTGAATCTTTTAAAAAATGTTTACCAAATGTTAAAATTCTTTTTAATATAAAATTAGTTTCAATATACCTAATATTTTTAGTTGTTGGCAACATATTTGAATAGAAAAGCAATTTTTACCAATAAATTCATTTTTTTAGGTTTTTATTTTAAATTACTCCAATTTTTCTAAAAAATGTACCAGATTCAAAATCATTAAAAACGTTTGGAAACATTTTTGAATATTTTAAATGAACAATTAATTGTATTATCGTCAAAGTTATTATTTCTAACATACATTTTTACGTATTTAATTTTGTAAAAATTGATTTTGAACTTCAAACTTATTTCGCCTAATACAGAAGATTGTTGTTAACAGTCGGTAAAATTTTGAGAAAAACCCATTAGAGGGCAGTTATTTAAGAAAACGACTCGAATATCTTTATAAATAACAACGTACCATTTATGGTCTTCAAATATTTCAGTTAAAATAGTTTATTTTTTGAAACGTTGGGAAATGTAAAAAATTTCAATTTGACAAAACAGACCGATTACAAGTAGTACATATGTCCTTCTAATCAGAAGTTAAAAATGGAATCCAGGTTTATATTTAGTAACTAATCGTGTTTTTGTTTTAAAAATAAAAAAATATAAATTAGACACTTTTTGCTAAACGTGTTAAATCATTAAGAACTTTCTGAAAAGCTTTTTCACACACCAAAAATATAATTTTTTAATGAGACTATTATCAGTTCAAAAAATGTACTCAAAAATTAGAAACCTGTCCTTTTCATCTTAGCTTGATAAATGAGTATTATCTTATTGTTGACATTTTCATTTCCTCGTGTAACCAAAAGACCATTAAGTATAAGAGATGAACTTCTTAAAATTAATAAACTAGAAAACAAAAATTCATCCAATCAATAAAAATGACTCAAAGTCTTTAAGTATTTTATTAAAAATGCATTAAATGAAGTATTATCTATCAATAAACAGTAATCAATCATGGAGATGAGAATGAAAAATAAAATAAAAATAAATACGACGAAGAATATAAAAAATAAAGTAGGTTGAATTTTATTTAGAAATACAAAAAAATAAAGAAATAATCGTGGGTGGAGTTGAAGGCAGAGGAATTGATTTGTTTTTTATTTAAAAAGTTAAGTCGATTTAATTTTATTGATTCTAAAGAAAACGCATTCTTCATCTTCTTTTTGAAACAATAAAAATAATGGAAATCAATTAAAGACTTAATTGAAACATTTTAGGAAACAGATTTAAGAATTCAAATGAATCAGAAAAAGAAGAATTAAAGCAATATGTTAATATTTGAGTTTGTTGGTTGGTTGTTAATAAATCAAGCAAGGAGAAGATTAAGCTCTGTTTAAATTACTTAAAATTTGTCAACTTCCTTAAATAATTTAATTTCTTTAACGGAGTGTTCTTAATCTTACTTAATAAGCTTTCCTCAAATCTAGTGGAATAAAATCTAAATCTAAAATAAAATTCAAGTAAAATTGTTTTTAAGGTCCTACTCGTATTATTCAATCGATTTCATGACATCGAATACTTTTCGAAATTACTTTAAGTGAAATTAAAACAGATGTCATATGTACATACATATATCAAATCAGTAAATAAAAATAGTTCAGTTGATTTGTATAAACTATTATTCTTTTGTTTTTCAATAAAGTAAATATAAAATATTAGTGGTTTTTATTTATTTTTTATTTTGTTGGCGCACATACCAGATAGCTGTAGGTGTGCAGTTCTTTGCGAAAAGAAGTTTTTGAATGTGTCAGTTTTTGAAAGAACATGGTTAACATCGTTTTCAGTTTATTTCGACTAAAAGTAAATCTAAAACCTAACTGAATATATACTTGTTTTCATATTTATTTCATTTCAGAACTTTGAAAGTCTGTTAAAAACTGAATCTTGAATTATTTTACACGATCATTTATTTCGCATTAAGTGTCACAATTTTGGTAGGATTTATTATATTATAGAACTGTCAATTAATTTTTTAGTTTTGCCAAAAGTTGATAACAATATTTCATTTAATATGAAATGAGTTTGAGTTTAAACAAAATTCTTACATATTAAATGATATAATGTATCTATGTAAGTCAAAAATATAAAACAAAAATTGAAGAGTAAGCAACAAAGTTCTTTTACAATTGTAATAATTTTGAAGTCAATGTTTATATTTGTTATCAAGATATTTGGCCAAAACCAATTTTTAAGTTTTTATTTTTTATTCTCAATTCGATTTATTAAAAAAAATTGTTTCTACATATGGTTAAGAACCATATTTTGTTTGACCAAAAGTTAATAAATAACAGTCCGCTTAGACTAGACAGCCCTAGGGACTATTCACTTACAACTCTCAACCATTCATGTGTGCGAGTAATGTTGTCAGGGATGGAGTGGACTCACATTTTTAAGACTTAATTAAGAAGTCACTTTTCATGATAAGAATTACTCTTGGAGGATTTGCCAGTTCCTAGCAAGACGCAGTACCTGTGCAAAAAAAAACATAGATCGCACAAGCAGGGATTTTCATGTCTATGTCTTTGTGTATTTTCTCAAAATATTGAAGTCGAATAACAATCTTTAGCGTTTTTGCAACTATAGTAGTGTTTTGCTAAGGTTTTAATTTTTTGTAAGACGTCTATACAATTTTTCTTAATTTTTGCCAAAGTCTTTATTTTTTCATTTTTTATTGCTGAAATAATATTATTTCTTGTTGGTAAAATATATAATGCGACAATTTTGTGTTTATTTAATTTTTCCTCAACAAATATGTAGCTCATAATTTGTATAAGAGAACTTTCTGCATATCTCGATGATGATCAAAGGTTTTATTAACAGAGGAATGTACTATAAAATTTCGCACTTAAAAAAGTGTAGATTTAGATTCTAAAGGGTTATTTTAGACAACGCTGGTTTAAACAGCTAACGCACATTTCGTGTTTTGTTTCACTATCAAACATCTTCAGTTTGGTCTATAATATAACCATAAATCGTCTTACAAACGAACAACGATTGCAAATTATTGAATTTTATTGTCAAAATGCTTGATCTGTTAAGAAAGTTCACCACACGCTTGTCCAATATAATGGTTAGTTTAATCGACGCATTGAAGCAGCTATTCGGGCTATTGTGACTAAATTTCGCACCAAATTTACATTGTTGGACATTGAACCATCAACACGCTGACGTAGAGTTCGAACTGAAGAAAATATCGCAGCTTAATCGGGCAGTGTTAATGATGACTATCAATTATTGATTCGTCACCGTTCACAGGAATTGAGCCTCTGTTACTTAACAACGTGGAAAATTGTACGGAAGGATTTAGGTATGATGCCTTTCAAAATACAGCTGGTACAAGAATTGAAGCCGAACGACCTAGTGAAAAGTTAGCCGTAGATCGACTTTTTTGCCGAAAAATTGATTTCAGCGACGAAGCTCATTTTTGGCTCATAGTCACAGTTTGGTGCGGGTTATGGGCTGATGACATCATTGGACCGTACTTCTTCAAAGATGATGCAAATCGTAACGTTGTGAATGGTGAGTGCTACCTTGAGATAATATCCAACTTTTTTTACCCAAAATGCAAGAGCTTGACATGCATGACATGTGGATTCAACAAGACGGTGCCACATGCCACACAGCATGCAAAACAATGGATTTTTTAAGAGGCGAGTTTAGGCAAAATTTTATTTCAAGTTTGGGAGCGGTCAATTGGCCGCCTAGAGTACGATTTAAAGCCTTTAGACTGTTTTTGGTGGGGCTATGTTAAAATGTATGTCTATACAGACAAGCCCACTTTAATTGACGCATTGGAAGACAACATGGAAGCATTTATTCGTGAGATACCAGCCGAAATATTGAAAGCAGTATGCCAAATTGAACTAAGTGGTTGGACCATTTGAGACGCAGTCAAGGTCAACATTTACATGAAATTATCTTCAAACATTAAATTATAGGGACTGTACTAACGATCCAAATAAAGATTTCATGCATTTTTCTGAATTTTATCTGTTTAACTTTTCTATAGCTTTTAGAGAATCAGCCTTTATAAGAAGAAATCAACCGGAGGACACAAATAGCAAGTTACCTGTGTAGGTCGCGTCCCATTTTTTTCTTTCATTTTTATTTTGGAATCCCAATTTATACCATTATTCCAACCCAATTTTATAAATGAAACTTTCATTAATATTTAATATTTATAACCTTTCCTATAACAACCCAAATATGTAAATGAACTTCAAGAAATAAATGTCATGAAAATTCAGCGTAACCTTCGAAAATTCCAAAAAATATTTGTAATACAACAAATTCCTAATAACTTATTCTTATCAATCGTTCAAAGGTACGTAACCTTTAAAAATAGAAAACAATAATAATAAAAGATAAAGAGTGTTATTTATTTCCCTTTTCCTAATACATCACTTCAAGTGCTCATATCAAATAATTCACAAATGAATTTAAAATAGCAATATACCATTTTTGATGTGCGCATATCACTTTTATAACTTTCGAATCTAAGCATCCTTATAGGAGGTGAAAAGTGAAAACGATATAACTTTTTCACGACAGGTTTTTTTGCCTTTTTTTTTTGGTATCATAAAGGAGTTTCCCGGCGTCGTCGTTGGCGGCGTTGTACGCACATAATACGAATATGTAGAAGATACCTTAACAAAAAAGGCAATCGTCATCGAATTCCTTTTACGAGTGCGAATAGGCACATAAATTGTGTTTCGCACCATCATCGACATTATCCATGACACATCATCAACACACTAAGCAACAAAATAAGCATTCAAAATAAGAAGAAGAAGAAAAAAGATGGCAGTGAAAAATGAAAATAAAAAGAAAACTGAATTTTTTCATTTTTATTTTTAAGGTGATGTGTTTTTTATATTTTATTTATTATACTCTTCTTTTTACACCCCCTTAATGTATAGTTAAGTCACACCATTTACACGTTTTGGGAACTTGTCGTCTCCAACTCGGTGCCTCGCCTCTCCTTGGGCATACATTTATTTCAAATATCAAACAGTTTATTGAATTTCCTTCATATAACAACCAAAGTTGGGTTGAGTTAGGTTTATTATGCAGCATTGAGTTCATAGCATCACATATCACATACGTGCCAAACATTGAAACCCAAACATAGCATCACTACAGGAACATACATCCCCCACAACAAAGTCTAACTTCGCGCCCTTAACCATATAATCATCTTTTTTCTCAACTCCCATAAAAGAAAACGATTTCTAAGTCAACATAAATAACCTACATATAGTAAAAGAGAAAAAGAAGGGAAATGGAAAAATAACACCGTCAATGAAAATAGCAAAAATAAAAAATAAAACATAAAATACAAAAAACGGTACCAAAAGATGATAGTACATCATTTCCACTTTTCTCCTTTCACAGTTGTTGAGCTCAAACACGCCTTTCTGTCAAGAGTGGCGCGGCAATGACGGTGGTTCGGCGGTGGTACGGCATGCATGGGTGCCGTCAAGGTGACATACTACGGCATTTTGTTTCTTCTTTTCTTTGACTCACACCAGAATAGTGATTTTTGATGAAACAATTAAGCCGACCAAATATGATACTCTGTAGAACTATAAAGACAGGGCTGGAGCTGACAAGAAGAGCCGCATTCTTTTTAGATTCTAGACATTTTTAACCTCTGAAACTCTGAAAACAGACATTTGACAGCTGAGATGACAGATAACATGACAGCTAACATGAGATAAAATGACAGCAAACTTGGCAGCTAACTTGACAACTAATTTGACAATTCACATGCATCTAGCCTAACAGCTAACATACAGTTAATAATGTCAGCTAAGATGACACATAACATGACAGTTTATCGATTCAGAAAATTCAATGATAAATTTTTGAAAAATTTAAAAATCTTTAAGAGTTTTATAACGAGCAATTAAGGTTTTCAAAAATCCTCAAACTTAGACCTTTTCAAAGAAGATGGCTTAGTTCAAAAGTAAACAACTACACTCCTGATCTATGATAGAAGCACCTTTTTTTTCTTCTTTAACATAGCCATCACTCAAAGAAGAAGTCAAAAATGGAATACTTCCATATCCGTTCCGGAATAATGTTGCCATTGACTTTTCTATGCCATTTAAGTTCCTATCCTATCCACTTTAATGTTATTGCCCATACAAGTAAAAAAAAAGACATCCAACAACAAACAAGATATGAGAGAGTTTGTGTTTTGTTTGCACATTGAATCGACATCAGTACTTCAAGCCATTTTACAGTTTGACAAAAGAGATAACATTGACACTTTGCCAAGCTATAAGCTAAGCCAAGCCAAACCAAGTAGTGCGGTACGGATGGCATGACCAATTTTAAGGTAAGGTGAGATGCGGTGAGGTGAAAAACAACTCAATCAAGGTGGGACAACTTTATAGTGTGGCCATTATTTTACCAGTATATAGAGTATCAGCTTGAAACACACTTACGGGATTATATTATACTCGTATAGTATAGTATCTTTGGGATATGATGGCAAAATGGCTTAGGTTTTATGGCCATCAAATAATTTTTGCACCCCAAAGGTAAACAATAAACTATATTGCCTTTGAGGATATAAGAACTTAGGGCGTATCTATCTATCTTTGGTATCGGTATGCTAAGCTTATGTACAATAAATAACTTTCTACAGATTTGATTTTAATGCCAAAAGTTTGGGAAAACATGCCTAGAAGCTTTACAAAAGATTAAGGAAGATGTTAAACCTGATGACGATGATGATGATGATGGCAAAGGCAACATACACCACAGTTTCAATAAAGTAGTTATCCTCTTGTTTTCACATCTGAATCTTGAAAATATGGTATTAGAGAATATGAACAGTTTTTGGCTTCGATCCAAAAGGGTTATGGTGAAACATAAAAATTAATTGAAAGTATAATAAAAACTGATTGGATGCCAAATACAGCAGTTTAATGTTTATCTGTCCCAACTTCATAAATATTACAATTTTTGATATGAAATTTGAATAAAAATGACATTGTCAACAGAACAGAAACAACAAAACCTGAATTTGAATACCAAATTTATTATTCCGTCAAATGCGTTATCATAACATGTGGCCACGCAAACGTACCACACACGACATTTCAACCTAATTGAGTGATGCATTAATATCACAGACTATATACATTTTGTTTTACTTGTTTTTATTACCTTTCTACGTGAATAATTGTACAATCAACCGAAAAATATTTGCATGCAAATCAATAGACTCTCTGGGGACTTAGGGAGTGTGGGGGAGGTGTTTTGCAATGAATATCATAATCATCATCCAGCAAACCATCCAATATCAACAATCGTCATACCATCCAACCGCCACAGCACCACAGAACGCCGCGCTTGGGATGTATGACAGCGATAATCATATCAAGTCATCACATAATTTTTATTTTTGTGTTTACGTCAGGTGCGGTGTTTTGTAACAATGACATAGCCATACACCGCTATACACACTATACACAGCGATACACATCCAGAACGCATGGATCAACTGAGTGATGGGAGGGAAGTGGAGTGGACTTGGAGTGCACTGCACGAGATATAAAGCCTGCTGGCTGCGTAGTCATCGTCGTCGGTAAGTTGGATGGTTGGATGGTTGGTTACCTGGGATCTAAATCTGATGAACTGTTCCGATTCGTTTAACGCCTGTGAACAGTTTCCGGTACGGCAGTCACGACAGTACACTTCAAGCTCCAACACTACAACGAACGGTTAACCACTGCATGGCGCAGTATGTTACAGTAATCACATTTCTGCTGCATTTGAATATCAAATATAGCAACATCATCATCATCCGCACATATCGCGACATTACCAGCCACTGTCATCTCGCGTCCATCATAATATTGTGTGTATTGTGGCAGCAGCAGCAGTAGCGCCATCCACTGACGGAACGGTGGCGGTGGCGTTTTCATCGGTATGCAAATCACGGTGCTGCTGTGATGATCAGTGTTGCTGATACGTGGAATTAGAGTTCAATTTAAAATTTAAACTTTGACTTAAAATTCTGTTTGGTCATATTCACTTTGTCGAAGAGAGACTGACCAACAACTGGGAATTGGCTTTAAGAATGGGCACGGACATCACACGTGACATTTATTTGGTTCGTGGCAATAAATTCCCGTAAAACTACTGGCGAACAATTAATATTTAACACTTTTTAAATTAAAGTGCTTATAAAACACTAAAATCTTTTTCTAATAAAAATTGAGCATTTAAACACGTCCAAGCATTGACAGTTCGAGAAAAAAAAAAACAAATCAAACATATCTAAATCCGAGGAACGAACCTGTCAAAAACATGTGTCATATTTAGTAAATTGCTAAAAGTTGAAGTCATTAGAGAATTTAATTCGTCTTAAAGTAGTAAATTCATATTTTTAGCTTAGTAACTTACCCAAATTTCTAAATCGTTTAAAATTTTGAACAACTGTTGTAAGGTGTTTCTATTTATCTACAAACATTTGAAAGTTGTTGTTTTGGTTTGACAGTTTATGGTTTGACTTTTGAGAAATTGGACTGTCATTTCAGAGGTCTTCTGATCAATTCTCGTCTGTGCCATCTAAAGTTTTTTTCACAGGCACTGCCTCTTGCGAGGAATGGACAAATCCTTCAAGAGTAATTATTGTTGAAATTAGCCCGTTCGGATTTGGCCTAAAACTGTAGGTCACGTCCATTACTCGCACACAGGAATAGTTGAAAGTTGAAAGATACTAGGTCCTAGTTCTCCACGGAAACTTGTGCCACCCAATTTATTTATTTATAGTTGAGAAAGTCAAATTGTGTTGACATTTCTACTTAGTACGGGTCTTGCAATTATTTATTAATGGAACAGTGCTTCTGAGTTGGGAAATTTTCTTTGGAAAAAAAACTAGTTTGTAGGCATAGTTAATGGAGCATTTTTATTGAAGAGTTGTGATTTATTTTTAAACAACAAGCACAAATTGAAGAGGATGATTTTTGATACCCTTATTAAACCAAGACACAGTCTGAGCATAAAGAAAGGGAAAAGGGGCTTAAAATGAGGTCCTGCATATTGGTTATTAATTCCAGCATATTGTAATGACTGCAAAAGACAGATTGTGGTAAAGCATTCCACATTCAAGTAATCCGGCTAAGGAACGAATATTTCTACTTGGCAGTACGAGCGAAATTGGGCTCGGTGGTATACTGATGAGAATTCTTGAAGGCGCTAGTATTACGGTTCAATTTCTTAACGGGAGCAATAAGCTATTCTTCTAGAGCGAAATTCGTTAAAATAATGTTAGAAAAAGGTTAGACAAGAAACCTTAAGACGGTGTTTAAGCCACGTAAATGATTCAACGATGAAATCATTAGTAATCAAATTAAATACTCTACGTTCAATACGGTCCTGCCGTATTTTTTTCCAGCAAGGACAATATTCAATCCATTTATCGAACCTATATCAAAAAAAAAAAAAATGGGTGGCGCAACAGTCAGTTTGAGAACTAAGGCCTAGTGACCGATAACTCTCAACCATTCCTGTGTGAGGGTATGGAAGGGACCTACAGTTTTTAAGCCGAATACGAACGGCAAATTTGAGAAAGCACTTTTTATGACAAGAATTACTCTTGGAGAATTTGTCAATTCCTCGCAAGAGGCAGTACCCGTGAAAAAAAACTTTAGATGGCATTGGCAGGGATCGAAACCAAGACTTCTCAATCAATCAATTCAATCTTAAAATTATCTTAAAGCCAAACAAAAATTCATAAAACTAGCCTAATTATCCATAACTTACAACAACTTACAACTTAATGGTCCCATACAGACACTTTAAGTTAAACAATAATACTTAATACTAACGCCTTTCGGCCCTAATATCTATTTTAACTTCAATTCAATTTTGTTTATTTTTGTATTAATTAGAAAATTTAAAAAACTAATATCAATATACTTTTTATTACAGTCCAACGCACTAACCATCATGCCACGGGTACTACAAACCTACACTTGGTCTAATAAAATTAAGTAAGGCTTACACGCTCTTTTTGTCATTGGTCCTTCTTTCTGTCGAAATGCAGACAAATCTTCTGAATTTACCGTGAATGGCGAGTGGTATTGAAAATGTTTTTTGGTTATTTTTTTTTCAAAAATTTCAACAAGACTGCGCTTTTTTGAAGTGATTTGTTTATGCCGATAAACATTAAACTTTTGAAGCATTAAACACCAATATTTAAGCCACCAATAAAGCCATTTATTATTGTTTTACAATTGTAAGAAAGAAGTGACAAAATAAACCGATTGAATGAAGAAAATAAGTCGTAGCCCTAGAAAATATATAACTGAAATCATATTTAAGAAATAAATAGTATTCCATTATCTAACACTTTATAGTAAAAAATATAAATTTAAAAAAAATGTCTACCTTGTTTTATTTATTTAAAGTTCTCAAACTCAAGACCCATTACATGAGATATTAAACATATGAAGTTTACAGAAAAATGGTAAATCCTGTGTAAACTGGATTTTCATTTATGAAAAAAATCTCAATTGGCAACACTTTTTTTTATTAAAAATATTTGCCTATAGGTACAGACCTGGATATGTGGAGGTGTTAACGCTGCGCTGGTGTTATCTATTTTCAGTTTTTTTTTTTGAATATCTCCTTCATTTAAATTCACGCCAACATCTCTCGATTTGTGGAATTCATGAAAAGCTTTCTCACATATTGAAGGAGCAAACTTCTGATCACATAATCAGCCCCACAAATTGAGTTTCCAATGTACACCTCTAGTTGAGTCGATACCTCTTCCACCCTCCCTCTTTACACTGTCGCCAATGGTGATATAGAAGATGGATTAAGGTACGACCATATGTGAAAATGCCTATAGTCTATCTGTCCGTGCGTCGGCTTACATGGCGCTGCCGACGACTATGGCTGATCAAATGAAAATCATACTTTGCACGTGTTTCATATACGAGTACGTATGTTCCATCATCGGAGGTAATTTGAGAGCAGATGCAGTACAGTAAAGTTTCTTTTGGGAGGGAGATATTGTAATGCCAATATAGCTAACAGATATTAAACATTAGTCCTGGCTTTGAAGCTTATGTTATTAAACCTCGGGCAAAATATTCGCATGAAATATTATATTCTCTGTGTTTTTCAATAATAATAATATAAATTCAGGGGTGATTTTAACGAGATAGATTAAGTAAATACCTACCAATAAAATTGAGATAGAACTATATGAACATTTTGAAAACAAATCTGGGATTTAGATTTACATATAGAGGTAATAAAATTTTGTTAAAATGAGTGTGTTTCATTGGGAATGCTTAAACTTTTTGATTCACAAAAAACAATTACACGAGGTAAACATTTAGGTATACTTTGAATGAATTTGATTTATTCTAAAGTGTTCTCCCAGAATTTGTCCACCAAACAAATATTTGTTGAAGTCATTTAGTAGAAATTACAAAATATATTCAATTAACTCTGCGAAAAATCAAAAGTACGCATACGCCCAGGTGAACATCCTTTTTTTTAAGGTCGAGAAACCAATACCATGGCGTCTTTAACATGTTTTAAGGATAAATTAAAATAATATAAATGAACACATATTAGCCTAAGATTGAATCCTTTGCTTGCATTAACAAATATGCAATAAATATATAAAGTTTATTATGATAGTTTTGAGATATTTGGGACGAAAAACCAATTTAATGTGGCATTTTTTCTAAATGTAGGAACTCGAGATTTTAACCAAAATAAAAAATAACAATATTAATAATCAAATATGTTTAATTTTGTTTAATTATTTTTTTATTTATTTAATTATTCAAAATAAAAATTAGTCAATAAGTGTTTTTTGACAAATTAATTTATTTTGCAGGAACATTAAATATCGGTACTACTTTTTAGAGTTCAGAGGAAATGCTAATAACTTTTCGTAATTAAGTCCAACTTTCATTTTATTAACAAGTAATGAGAAGTTAACAATTCTAACCACCCATACAAAGTTATTGTAATGTTCAGATTTGTCGAATCGAAAATTGTGACATTTCTCGACGTTTCAAGGTCCATAGAGTCGAAATAAAAGATTTTTTGAAATATGTCTGTGCGCGCGTGTGTACGTACCTTTGTACGTCCGTACGTTGGTACGTTTGCGACGTTTTTTTGGTCGTCCATAGCTCAAGAACGAGAAGAGATATCGACTTCAAGTAAATTTTGTTATACAGATAATAATGAAGGAAGATACAGAAAAGGCTCTCAAGAAAATTTCAACTAATTTGAACTTATCAGAAATATAGTGTTCAAAATTTGTTCAAACTTTGAGAAAAATCAAATGGCCAGTTTTTTTTACAAAAAATAAAAACCTACAAAAACCATTACTCAAAGTTGGTAAAAATTGATATTCGACTTCAATATCTTTTCGAAACTTTGAGACATTGGCTTGAAAAAAAATGTATCTTTTAAAAATTAATGTTTTCAACATTCACTAAAACTTTGTGAAAAATCGACTTGACAGTTTTGTTTACAAAAAATAAGAACTTAAATGAAAATTTAACAAAAGTTGGTAAGAATTAATTTTTTGACACAAACATCTTTTCAAGAATTTGATATAATGGCTTCAAATTAATTTTAACTAATAAAATAACATGTTTTCAACATTAAGTAAAACTGTGAGAAAAATCGAATTGGCAGTTTTTTTACAAAAAATTAAAAACTTAAACAAACAAATTAAAAAATGTTGGTAAAAAATGATTTTCGACTCAAATATCTTTTCATAATTTTGAGATATTATCTAAAAAACACTTTAATCTTTTAAAAAATATTGTTTTCAATATTAAGTGAAGTTTTGAAAAAAATCGAATTGACAGTTTTTTAACAAAACACTAAAAACCTAACAAAAAAACTCAAGGTTAGTAAAAATTGATTTTCGACCCAAATATCTTTTCAAAAGTTTGAGGTTATGGCTTCCAACCAATTTTATCTTATCATAAATATTTTTTTCAACATTCGAAAAAGTTTTGGGAAAAATCGATTTGACAGTTTTTTTACAAAAAATAAGAACTTAAAAGAAAATTTAACAAAAGTTCGTAAAAATTGATTTTCGTCAATAATATCTTTTCAAAAATTTGAAATTATGGCTTCAAATTAATTTTAACTTATAAAAAATATTGTTTTCAACATTCGGACAAATTTTGTGAAAAATTGACCCAACAGGTTTTTTTACAAAAATAAAAACTTAAAAGACAATTTACCAAAAGTTTGTAAAAATTGATTTTCGTCACAAATATCTTTTCAAAGAATTAACAGTTTAAAAAAAAAACAAAAAACTTAATAAAAGTTTTTAAAAATTGATTTTCGACTCAAATATCTTTTTAGAACTTTGAGATATTGGCTTTAAACTACTTTTATCTTTTTAAAAATATTGTTTTCAAAACTAAATTAAATTTTGAGAAAAATCGAATTGACAGTTTTCTTACAAAAAAACTAAAAACCTAAACAAAGGTTGATAAAAATTGAATTTCGACTCTTTTCAAAAATTTAAGATTTTGGCTTCAAACTTATTTAATTTTATAAGAAATATTGTTTTCAACATTCAGTAAAATTTAAAAAAAAAAAATAAAAAAGGTACTTAAACTTGTTAAAAATTTACTTTCGACTCAAATAACTTTTAAAAATATTGTATTTAAACTTTTTTTATTAAACAGAAAATATTGTTTTCGATATTCATTAGTTTTTTTTTTATAAAAATCCAACAGTATGTTTTTTCATTAAAAAATAAAATCTTTAAAAAATGTTACGCAAATTTGGTACAAATTGATGTTCGGTTCTGGATATCTCTCAAATTTATTTTATTCATCCAATTTGTACAAATTTAAGAAATGCTATAAAATTGGTAAAAATTTGTTTTCGACTAAAAATCTATTTTACAAAACTAGATTTGAAACTAAACTATTTCTTTATATGAAAACATTGTTGGTAGTTTAAAAATCTTTTAGAATAATTCAACTGACTCCTTTTTTAACCCAACACGAAAACCTGCAAACTTTAAGCAAGACAAATCAACGACGGGATAGGAAGTTATCAGCATGGGTCGCATCCCAGCCTCTTTTAAGTATTCAAATTCTATTTCTCAGCGAGTTTACGTATCATTATAAGACGAATGTATGTTTGACCTTAACACGACGAAAAATGTTAAACATCGAAATGGACACAATAATTTATATAAAAAACATCTGTGTATTTTCAAAAAAGGATGCAATATGATGTACATAAATATTTACATAAAGTCAAAAAATATCCGACTTCATTTCTTTATAGTAGCTTGTCATTCGTTGTTCACATAAACGAACGTTCTTAAGTTCTCATTTGAAATAGAAAAAAGTCTTCATTAACAAATAATACTAAGTCCCAAATTAAAATCTAGTGTTTGGTTTTTGGCTAAATAAGCTCTAAAGTTTCCCACACAATGTGTGGTTTCCCAATAACCAGTCCTACCCCCTTCCCCGATGTACTATTAGTCTAATAGATTTACAAAGCTCAACGAACATTTTGCCATTAAAATAAATTTTGTGGGCCACCATAGGATCATTTGGCGGCAGCAATGGCGGCGGCGGCGCACGTACAAATAGTATACGTATGTACGTCTATTTCCTAAAGCCACGAAATCCGTTGTGTCATAAATCTAATTTTCCCACAACACCCACCATCCTCTTCCTACGTCTCTCCACAAACTATTTCGCCATAGATATCACATCATCAGAGAAGAGGAAAAGAGGAGTTTGGAAAAACAAAGCAAAAACCCAAAAATAAAATCTTTTTTAAAAACTTTTCCTACTTTACACTTTTAGGAGTAGTATTCAAACATAGAGAGAGACATCCGAAGGGAATCAAGTGCGGTATATTGTCGTAATGCTCGGTTTTCAGTTTCCTGATGGCGTTCAACTTCCACTGTATATAGATAAGTAGACGTAGACTTAGACGTAGTATAAACTTTGACAACCCCTTAGAGAGCTTTTTTGTCTCTTTATCTTTACACAATGTAATATGTAAGCTATTCTCTTAGGTCAATTAATTATATCTTAAGTTGTCTGGTGGTGTTCTTTTTCTTTTTTCTTTTTGATATATATTTTTCTTTCGCAAATTGAATGGAAAAATAAAAGCGGAAAACTGACTATAGAAAAAAGAATGTCCTAAGTCACCATTTTTTTTTTTTTTTTTTTTGAAAAAAGGATCAAAAGGACCCATCATCATGTTTCATAAGAATACAAAAAATTAATAGCTACACTTTACCGGATAAAATTATTTCAACACAGTGATCTGGGATATCAAATAATGAGTTAGAAACCTAAATACATCACAATGAAAGATGTTCATGATGTGGCATAATATTAATTTTTTTTAACTTTATTTTTGAAACAAGGATAATGCAAAAATGGTATTTATTTAGATTTCTTCGTATAATAAATACAAACATATGAGTCATATTTTCAAGAATCTTACAAAATGTGCCAAATTGAGAGAAGTAATTTATTATTCTTATAAATATAATAAACTTTATGAACAAAACAACCTTGAAAGTATTGTTTATGAAGTTTTGTTAAAAGCAAGAAACATAATATATGGTTATTCAATAAATGTACAAACAAATATATTTCCAATAAATCATTCACACCAGAATGGGGTGCAATGGGGACAATCTTGATATTTTGCCAATGATTACTTTTTTTTTTGTATATTGAATAATACTTCGTTTTAGGGTAAACATTTTCAAGTAATTTTCGGGTGCTTGCGAAATATTAAATACGCCCATTCCAAAAAAATGTACAAACATTTTCTTAAATATAATATTTAACTTCCTATTGGCAATCAATCCTATTTATAGAACATCTTTTATCCTCCTTCAAATTTTAAGGACCAGTGGAAATATTAACATGAAGACAATTATTTTTATAGATAATGACATTAAGATGGAAATCCGAAAAAATCGGAGGAGTGCTTATTTTGTAGTTGCACCACTGGTTCACAAAAACATGATCCTGTATCCAAGTAGTATGTTTAAAAAAAGCCAAGCTAAAAAACACAAGTTTAGAGAAAATTGTATACAAATCTTTTCAGGCACTTTTCAGAAAATTCGAATATTCGATTTTTAAAAAATTAAAAAACACCTAACGCGAATATGTTAAAATCCTTTTTCCGAGTTTGAACTCAATTGAACCAGGGCCAGCGGTTAAGACTGTAGAGCGAGGAAATAAAGGCAGACTTTTTTAGCGAATGCAATACAAATAAAGGGCAGGATTAGTTGGTACGAACTTGCTCCTGAATCCAAACACATAACTTTCAAAAACGTACCTTCAAAAATTTAAATGGTATTTTATAAATCAAAAAATCATTTATTTATCAGTTATTTTTTCGAATATCATGAGAGCGGTTTTTTTGCCGCCCCGTGGCGGCCATTTGTTTTGGTGACATCTGTCAAATCTTTTGTTTATTATTCAGTTGTTTATGCTTAATCATCATAATAAATTACACGATTGAAAGGCACGTTCAAATCATTAAACTTTATTATCAAAATAAGAGTTCGTTACGGCAAACGTTTCGCTCATTGAACCCATTTTACGGTAGACGTGGTGGCCTTTCAAAGTTGACTCTTCAACGTTTGGTGGCCAAAGACAACCGGTTTAGTAAACAATCAGCCAACACCCGTACGTTTAAGGAACACAGGATCGACCAAGAAAATCGCTGCGGTCTGTGAAAGTGTACAGCAGAATCCGAGGCATTCTAATCCTCGCCGCCGTACACAAGAACACGGCCTTTTGCTGCCTTCAACTTATCGAATTTTGCGCTCAAAGTTTATGACCATGAACAATGCAGCGCGGTTTTTTGGCCTAGTGGGCTTCAAATCGTTTGGAAGAGGACCCCAATTTTGGCCGAAAATCATCTTTAGTGATGAGGCGCATTTTTTGATGAATGGGTGTGTTAACAAGGAAAATTGCTGTATATGGGACGACACTAACCCACGCTTGAGATTCACCTGGTGATAATGCATTCTCAAAAAGTTACTCTTTGGTGTGTATTTTGGGCCAGCCGGGCGGCGTAATTGGTCTGTACTTTATTGAAAACGACGTTAGTGAGGCAGTCACCGTGAACAGCGAGCGCTATATAACGACGATGACTAATTTCTTATGGCCCAAATTGAACCATATGGACATAGACGACATGTGGTTCCTGCAGGACGGCGCGCGCTACGTGCCACACAACAGACGCCACGATATCTACACACAACATCCACCCAGCCCTATTGAAAAACAATATATTCAATTTGTTACTAAAAAATATTTTTCGTGTGCAATTTTTGAATGCTTATTGGAACGTTTAACATTGGAGTTTTGAAAAAAAAATAATTAAATATTTTTTTAGAGAACAAGTTTTAAAATTTTACATTTTTGATAATCAAATATTATTAGGACAGTACAGACAAAAATTATTGAAATTCATTCATTAGTTCTTGAGACAACTTAGAAACAAACCAACAGTTCCATGGGGGGTACCCTTTTGGAGCAATACAACCATTTTTTTATTGAAGGAAGTCAAGTTAATAAAACAAATGTTAGAGAAAATTTAATAAAAATCAATATTCAATGTTTAACCAAGAAAAACGTGAATCTTCTTAAAATCATAACTTTCAGTTTTTGAAAGCAATTAACCTAATGGCTTGGACGATAGGGAAAGACACTTTTTTTGGCTCCTTTACGATCGTCTTTACAATCGTGATTAAGATCTCCAGTTCTAAATGTTTAACGAATACAATACTTGGCGTATAATTTCAATGTGTTGCAAGTAAAAACAGTAAAGCTTAAAATAAAGACTCAAGACAAAATTACAAAACGGCTACTTCAAAATCTCAAAAAATCGTTTTTGTTTTTTATTTATTTTAGACTGTCCCCTAAGATCTTAAGAATCTAGTTTTAAAATATTAAAGCAGTGAAAAAACATAAAGTACTCGGTTTTTGGATTTATGTATCAAAAATATTGTTAAATAATTCATGCATTTTGTACTACTCAAAACTTCAAACGCGTTTATCGCAACACAGCAGTTTTTAATTGGCTGAACTCATACCTTAAAAGTAAGACATCATCGAAATAAAAAAAGGTACACAGTTCTAATTTCGAAAGTCATCGTTTCAAAAAGATATTATACGCATTCACTGATAGGTTTCTGAAAAAATTAATTTTGACGGTCTCTAAGGTCGCCTAACCCCTTCACAAATTGTCTAGATATGTAAAAAGTAACCAACCTTTCACTTCCAATGAGACTTACTCACTGCCTTACTAAGGCCAAGGAATATTCACATCAATCATAAATTAAATACTAAATCCATGAACTAGATTCAAATTGCGTCTGTGTATGAAATGGACTTTTAACAACAAACCGTAAATGTTCTGTTCAAAACAGTCTTGAATCCTGATACTACATTTATAGAATCACAGTTCATTAAAAATTATGGCGAATCACAAAAATCTTCTTCATAGAAAAATTGTGTTACCAATTTTGCTAAAACCAACTCTATCATAAAATTTTGTATCCTTTTAATAATGTGTTTAGCATTTTCCTTTACATACAAAGTTATCAATATTTTGCACGTTCCCGATGCTTCTTACTGAATTTCATAATCTTAAAACACATGTATACAAAAATGTTTCCCAACAAGCCTCTGGGTTGTGTTATGTTTGTGTTTACACATGTCTTTATTGCCCTAGAGCCAAACAAAACACAAGGACTTCATGACGGATACTGGTGCGTGGTTATAAAGTAATACCCCGTATCATTTCTGAAATTCAGGATGTTCTGTTTTTATGGGTGTAGAAATCATTACCCTTACATTTTTTTTTAATTTAATCGACTCCATAAAATATGGGATTCAATTCACTAGAAAACACGACATTTTAAATGCAAAAGGATAAATATTGTCAATATGTTCTCTCTTGCCAAATCATTGATTCCATCAAAAACTGGATTTTTCAAATTTCCATTTAAAATAACAATTTTTTAAACTTGAATCCAACAAACACCCTCGATGACTATTTTATTTATTCCATTGATTTCTTCTTCCATATCGATTATCATCGTAGATAAATATTTCTCTTTAATAAAACTCAATTAGCAGAAATGATATGAAACATTAGGTACCCACGTATTTCTATCTATCCAAAGTTCCGATAAAAATCAATGAGAAGGAAATGTTATGCATGCTGTTACGAATTTTTTGTTGTTGTTGCTCGCAACCTAGCCTATTCGAAAAAGTTAAAACAATAAATAGAAATAACAACAAAAATATTCAAACTACAGGGTAATTTCTACTACAGGGCTGTCGATTTCAGTACTAATCGTACTCTTGGCTTTTACTGACGGAAATTCAATATTTTTTAACTTTTACTGGTTTTCGAAAAAATAATATACATAAAACTATTTCCACAAAACTTTACACATTTTTTAAGGGAAAATTGGACATTACTTAGTAAGTTTGTAAATATTTAAAAATTTGACAGCTTTTCCTTTGCAAACTACGACAAAACAAAGCAAACAAACCTAAATCTATTTTTAATTCTTTAAACGAATTGATTCAAGCTAAATTGACATTCGTTGAAAAAACATAGCAAAGAAACCTTAATCTATTGAAAATACGTATTAATTTAAAGTGTCAGAAAGTCATTTGTCATAAGAATCTATCGAATTAATCAAGGTAGAAGTGACAGTTAAAAACAAATCAAATGTACCAAGATCAAGGGAGCATACCTATTAATTTGAAATGCCAGAAAATCAGAAGTCATTTGACCAAAGTAAAGGTGACAGTTCGTTAAAAATAAAAGCAAACAAACTTTAATTTCAAATGTCAGAAAATCAGAAATCATATGGTTTTGATGAGATGATGAAACTTTAATTGACAGTTCGTGGAAAAAAAGCAAACAAACCTAAATCTAAAATGTTAAAAAATTAAAACCAATATGAATAGAAAAAACTTATCAAACTTAAAGTATGTGTTTGGTGATGTTAACTCCACTTAAGTTTTAAGATATCCTTAAACAATTAAACTTGGCAAAATCACATTTTAAACTTAGTCACTTTTTTCAATTTTAAGACAGCTTATTTCTTATTTCTTTGGAGAGGCATTAAATTCGACCGTTTTCAAACGCATTCCACTTAAGTGAAATATATTTTCATTTAATTTCGGGAAAATTAATAAGTTTCACTTAAGTTCATTATTTCTCCTTTTTAAACGTCAATCAATAAACATCCAACTACCGAATTTCTATCCTGACTCTATTTAAAAAATGCTTAATAATGGCGATAGCCCTGTTCGTCCAAAACAAACAACAACAGCAAAAAAAAGTCCATAGACCTGGCTAACTCAGACATCAGATGAAATTGGTTTAGCAATCGTGTGAGGTGTGATCAGCAGGGGTGATAACACCGTTCGGTACACAATTTCGGGTTTCTAATACCACATAGCGATAGCCTAGCCAACGTATATCGTCCTCATCATCGTCAAGTCGTCGCCGTCGGTCGGTCGGTTGTGCAGTGCGGGGGCAGTAATAAATTAGCTCGACGCGACTAGCGAGGGCTGGTATCATCGTCGTCGCTCGTTGTTGGTCGAACTGACATGACGGTGGCGCTGGCGTTCATCCTCGTCGTCGTCGTCGTAGTAAGTTTGCAGGTGGTATGATTTTGCTAAAGCGTTTGGTGGCGCGTTTCAGGCATGGGGTCGTGAAATAGCATGCAATTTTTGTCTAACGTTTGGCACTTTGCATTGATGTTCTGGGGAAATAACAAGTTTTATGGAAATTGTAATTATTGGAAATTAGTTGATGCTTTCGCTTCGAAATTTGTTTTTGTGGATTGGGATGTGCGGCATTAGAATTGGAATATATTTACAAACGTATATAGCTACGTAGTTCGAAAATGTGTGTTGTTTGGGTGCGCTATTGCAAATATTTTCGTGGCAATAGTTTTTAATTGATCTGCGGGAATTGGTTGTTCGTTGTTAATATGTTGATGTGGCAAAATTATTCGAACATTAGAAAGTTTGTATTTTTTTGAGAATATGTTTGCAAATTAGGGTAAATACAAATTTAAGCTATGTAATTATTGGGAATTTAAATATAAATATAATTTTTGTATAAATTAAGTTAAGAGTAGGAAAATATTTTCATTGAATGGAATTTTGATTGGGATTATAGTTGAATATTTTTTTAAGTTTATTTTTTTTAAATATATTTCAATTGATTAATAATAAACAAACACTCACGATAAGGTATGAAAAAGTTGCTTTACTTTATTGGACTTACCTGAAAAAAAAGAAAACAAAATATGTGATAAGTTTCTGTTGAAATGAATATTGATTTAAAAATAAAGCTATTAAAGTTAACATTGAAATAGTTTGTAATTCGCTTTATGTTTTTTTTGGTAAATCGCTGAAATTTTAAAGACTAACTAGGGAATTTATTAATTTACCAAAATTTGATATCCTTATCAAATTGTCATTTTTAAATAGTTCAGGATTTAAAGTGTAAATAATTTTGATTTCAGAGAGAAGTGTTTGTGCGATAGTTTGTCGTCCGCAAATTTGGGATACCCTTTTTCTTGATCCATATCTCAAGAACCCACAAAGATATTACTTTCAAATGAATTTTTTTAACAGATAATAACTTGATTTGGTTGACTTTATATATCTCACAAACCAATAACGCAATTGGATTCAAGTTGCTTTCAACTAAAACATTAAACTCAATGTTTCTCTTACAACTTAAAAACACTGAGATACAAAATATTTGTCACCCCAAACATTTTACTAACCAAATACAATAGCATACTTATAGAAAAATTGTATGCAACGAGGAATACCGTTTTCAACATCCAATGGATTTTTTTGATTAAATCAAATTGAAAGTTTAAAATGATAAAGGCACGACTAGGTTTAAGATTTAAAAAGTCTGTTTAAAAATATTGTCTATAATTTAAGGTATAAAAATATACCTCCAAAAAAAAATAAAAACCAAAAACAAAAGCAATACTTAAACTTACTTACTTACTTACTAAGGTCCCCAGACTTGTTAAGTCTGCCCTTAAGACTACGCTTACGCTCCATCGTTTACGATTTCCGGAGATATTTTTCAGATGCCTCCAACTCTTGCCTAGGGACGCTGATTCCGCCTCGACTGTCCCTTGTCATGTGCTTCTCGGACTGCAATGCAGTCGTTACTTCTTCGAAGCGTATATCCAATCCATTGCCACTTACGTCTTCGTATTATAGATTCTATAGGTTCCTGACCTGTCCTTCTAGGTAAGACCTCATTTGAAATACGGTTTGTCCAGAAAATCCTTAGGATGTTACGAAGACATCTATTTACGAAGGTTTGCAGCACAGATTAGATATTTGTGGGAAACAGTCGTAGCTTTGTGCTTAAGCTAAAGAGTTATTCCTCCAAATTTTCGACAGCATACCAAACACCGCTTTTGCTTAGCCAATGGGCAGATGACGTCTTGTTCGGTTCCGCCATCGATGAAAACGATTTTTCCACCGTTTGCGAGACAATATTTATTTGAGAGGATTCCGAAGTTGATCGTTTTTGTTTCGCCGGAATTAATTTTCAGCCCCACAATTTGTGCTTCTCTCTCCACATTTGTTGTCATTTGATGGAGATCCATGATCCTATGAGAGAGTAAGCGAACATCGTCTGCGTAATCCAAATTCTTTAAATAGAATGTCAAAGTCCATTGGATCCCTCTGCTACATAACAGAGTTGAGCGCAGTACATCGGTTATCACCAACAAAAACAGTATTGGTGACAGGGTACAGCCTTGTCTGACTCCGCTTCGGATTTCAGAATAATCTTACAACCTACCATCGTGCAGAACGTGACACTTGGATACATCATATCCTGCTTTAATAACAGCAATTACTTTTTCTGGGATGCCTCTCCTCCGAAAACCTAAGCAGATATACAACCTGTTAACGCTATTAAAGGCCTTCTCGAAGTCGATGAACAGCAGGTGTAGTGGTGATCGATATTCAACACACTGTTCAATAATTATCCACAGGGTGTTGATATGATCAATACAGGAGGATCCAACGCAGAATCCTGCTTGTTCGGCATCGAGTGTAGCCTCAAGGTGTTCTCTGATGCGTTCCAGTATAACTTTTGCTACTATTTGGGCAACGGCAGGTAGAACGCAAATTACTCTCCATTTTTCGCACTTTTTTGGGAGCTTGATGATAATTTACTTCTTCCACTTAAACTTGGTAAGAATTTACTTTCGACTCAAATAGCTTTTTAAAAATAAAAAATAAAAAATTCAAACTCTTTTTATTTCACAGAAAATATTGTTTTCGATATTCAGCAGTTTTTTTTATACAAATCCAACAGTCCGTTTTTTTATTGAAAAAAAAATAAAACCTGCAAAAAATTGTACTTAAATTTGGTAAAAATTGGTGTTTGGTTCTTGATATTTCTCAAATTAATTTCATTCATCCAATTTGAAAAAATTTAAGAATTGCTGAATTGGTAAAAATGTGTTTTCGACTAAAAATCTATTTAACAAAACTAAACTATTTCTTTATATGAAAAATATTGTTGGTAATTTTAAAATGTTTAAGAATAATTCAACTGAAAACTTTTTGAAGATAACACTAAAACCTACAAACTTTTAAGCAAGGCAAATCGACAGACGAAATGAGAAGATATCAAATGTGGGTCGCAACCCAGCCTCTTTTTTGTTAATTTAATTTTCAAAGTTTCGGTTTATGACCAAACAACTTGTGTATGGAAAAGCAAATCTGCTTGAAAACTTAATTTCCAAGTTTGCGCTCAATCTACTCAATGCTTTGGACTGAAGAGGTGAAGACAGACAAATCGAAATATTGTTGTCAGCACTTGTTAAAATTTAAAGAAGAAATCAATTCACAAATTGTATCAAATATATAAAAGTCCTAAAAAAAACAATACTTAATTTATTAAACGCTAATTTAACTTCAAATTTATTTTTTTGGGAATGGTAGAAGTACATATACAAGAAATAGTTTTCTACGTCTTGCACTCGTTTCGGAATAAGATTTTAACCCCAAAGGTTAACCTAATTAGTAGGGTTAATTTCACTGAAAGGGTTGTTTTTTTTGTTCTTATCTGTGAAAAAAAACCCCTTGATTAAAAACAACCCAACCAAAAATGTCTACTTCTCTTAATTAAAGAAAGAAGTATACCTTCAATACTCAAACTGCTTAAACAAAAACCATTAAGTATGCACATCTTCTATACTACAATAAATACTGAACAAAATTTACCCTTGTTCAATGTTTGACCTTTTTATCTACTAATTAATTAAATTCCACAAACTATTCAACTATATATTTACTATATGTCAATATTACTTTATGACCATGGTATTGGAAATGGAAAACCATCAGATTCTCAGACCCTCCAGACCCCACACACAAATTAACACGTGAATTAACTACTTACAACTCTTACCGTGTAAACAAAACCACATGTGATGTCTATGTAGTTGTATAACTGTTTCGATCAGGTGTCGATAGCACTTCCCATTCATTTTATTTATACACTGCACTGCACAAACACTGCATTGCACAAAGGTATATCGCACTGCATTATCTTTGTATACATACATGTAGCTTCACCTGTCATTGATTTTAAATCAATTTATTGTTTGGAAAATTTCAATTAACTCACTAATGCTTTAATACTCCATCTAATTATATTGGAAAAAAGCTTTATACGTATAAGAGTAAAATACACTGCAAAAGAGCGACAAAGTAACTTAACTACCTTACCTACCCTACACAAGCTGCATAGTGTATGTCTATATGTGCATTTGACACTTTACAACATTCTTTCTGCTGCATTTCAACCCCTCTGCCACCGCGCTGCCGCCAACTCTGAAGCCAACACTTGAAAGTTGCATTCATACATTTAATTGAAAACACATTGAACCGAAAAATTGTGTTTTCCATGTGCGACAGGAGATTAACAATGATTTTCGTAAAGCGATGCACCTTCACCTTCTTGCTTTGAGTTTTGAGATTTTTTTAGATGCGATTTATATAACTGCAAGTTAAAGGCAAGCTAAGGATTTGTGAAAAAATTAGTAGTTTGAGATGAAATTAATTTTTAAAAAGTGTCAAATATGTCAATTTAGGAATCTAAATCAGGAATGGGTGTTTTTAAAAGAAAAAAGGAATTCGAACAAAAACCAAAATTCAGACATCGTTGCAAGTGTTGCAAAAATTTAGCATTAACATTTAAAAAACAATTAACTTTTAGTAAAGTGTATATTTAAATTGTCCATGGTTTTTGTTCCACGGTTTGACAGTTGAATATCTCAAATTTCTTGAGATTTTGGTTTTCGGTTTGACAATAATAACCCGTTTAAGGTCAAAACAACGCCTTTCCAAATAGTGGAGATTTACTTTTAAAAATGAATTCGTTCCTGAAGTTTATCATTTTACGTTGTTTAGTGATCACAGTTTTTTTGGGTTAAATGGTTGACGAAGCCATTAATAACGTCAAAAATGGCAAGTCATTAACGAATCACCATTAAATGAGTCTTTTTCATTTAGTATTTCTTTCAATCAATTTTCAAATCCTTTTAAAAAGCTTATAAAACCATTTCTTGATTGAAAAATTCAATAAAATCTTAATTTGTGAATAAAACCACTTCTGCAATGTACTTAACACCAACCCTAAGAAGTTGCGGCAATAACATGTGACATTATATGACTCAGTCTTGTGTTATTCTTTTCTCAGTTTCGTTTCTATGTGCACTCCTGAGTCCTGACAAAAATATATTATTCTATGTTTGTGTTTTCAATTAGACTCGCATAGCAGGATATTTAAGAATTAAAAGAAAGACGTTATTAAAGCTTATGTTTATTCGCCACTGTCTTGAGCAACATCACGCTGAGTGTTGCATTTTAATGCCGCATATCTAAGTATATGTATTTTGTTAAGATATCACGCAGATAAAGAAGAGCTACAATTTTATTTAAATAGTTTTTTTTACTTGGTTACATAAGCATGAAGCCGGTTAAGGGTCCAGGGCCGGGTCGATACAAAATTCACAACACTTTTCGTTTTAAAAACGAGGGGCCTTAAATTGTTCTCTGAATTGACGGATAAACCTGCATAACGTAGGATGGTTATGTATTAGGTCTGATACCAATATTGGTTTAAAAAAAAAAGACAAAAATAATCCCTTGTGAGACGACAGTATTTCTTATACTATACCTTGCATAAAATAGTGGGTCCCGTTCATTTTCCTTTCGTTATGTTATCGTGATTTGTATAAAAATACATTTTTTGACGCTTTTAGCTTTTGGAGAACTAGTGACTTCTGAAAATTTGTATTAGACTAGGGGTTTTGAAAAACCTCAAATTTAATGTCTTCGAGGTTTTAAGAAAATGTTTTAGATTTAATTTGTAGTCTTAATTTCGAACCAATCATACCTAGAGCTGAAATGGATTTTAATAAAGTCAGGCCCACTTGTATATAAAATATGTCCCTGAGATGAAACTTTGGCTGCATTTAAAATGAAACAAGTTTTCATGAAACAAGTTTCACTTTTTTGCATGTGCTAGGTTTGCTAGATTGTGCGAGTTCTGCAAAAATACGAATATTTGTTGCATTAATCAGAGACGCGTGGTTTAATTCAGGTTTAACACTTTATTTTTGTAAAGGATACACCATCAGCCATTTAGTGGCAATAGGAGGGGGGTAAAGTGCAGTAGGTACAAAAAAATTTTATAATATTTTTTTTCAAATTCTGATTGAAAATAATGTTCATGTCTACATGGCATGCTATTAATGACAATGAATAATGATTTTTTGTTTGGAATGTAATAATTTGTGAAACGCTCTGACACTCGATGAGCTAATTACGTGGACAGGAAACGTATCTACATTCTACAATAGCGATGCAATGTTATTAGCAGATCTGTGGCTTAGACACAGTCAAGAGTGCAAATGATTTAATGGGATTGGATATAAAATTGCTAGTACAAAAGAATGTTTCAATTATTTCCATTTTGGAATTCAGTTCAATTTGAGTGCAGAATAATTGCAATTTTGTTAAATGAGCCAGAAGCCAACAATTACTGACAAACGCTTTAAATGAAATCTCAATTATTTTTTACCTAAAGGCACAGAGTCAAGACCTGACTCAATACTGTTTTTAGATTTCCTCATCAAAAAATTTTAAATTAATGAAAGATTTTTTAAAATTACAACTTCGCTTTACATTTTCCTTCCCATACTATCAGTTCTGTATTTAACTTGTATGTTCAATTATTTCATCCACGTATTGATAGCCTTGAGTTTGTGTAAGACATGATTCTTCTATTTTACATGAAACTCGTGCAGAAATGCTTTTGATCAAGGTCAGTAGCATACTAAAGAATGAAATAATTGCTGAACAATTACGTCGTCGTTTTATAGAATGTTTAAGAAGTTACGTAAGACGTTTTATTTACATAATAATGTCAAGAGAGATATTTGTCTACGTTATTATCAAGGCTTGGCTATGCACTTTAGAAATATGAATTTTTGTATTGTTCTTACAAGGAATGAGATTTTTAAATTGATTTTAAAATTGATATTTTTCCATCTTGCACAACTGGAGTTCGAATTTTCATTAAATTTTTAAGGCCTAAAGATTGAGTACAATCAAAACCCAAAATTATTTGAAATTGCTTGAGCCTTCGAAATAAATATAAAGAGTGTTTTTTTAGAGGTTTATGACATAAAAATGGAACAAAGCAATCGTAATCGTAAGCAAACTTAATCTAATCTAAAAGTCCAATTCTTGATCAATTTTTCCAACAATAACTCGTCGAATATTGTCCTCCATGTGGTCAATGGTTTTGAACTTATGGGCGAAGATTAGTGACTTCACATACTTCTTAAAAAGAAAACCAAGCAGCGGTGTTATATGACACTATCCTGTAGGCGAATTAATAGGTCTCTAAACTGAAGCTATGAGGTAACTAAACGCTTCCTTCAATAAATAAATTGCACCGTTGTGTTAAAACCATTGTTCCAACACATCATGATTGCTTAATAGATGAAGAAAAAAGAGGCTGGGTTGGGACCCACACTCCCATCCCGTCTGTCGATTTGTCTTGCTTAAAAGTTTGTAGGTTTTTGTGTTGGATTTAAAAAGTTGTCAATTGAATTATTCTTAAAAAAAATTAAATTACCAACAACATTTTTCATATAAGGAAATAGTTAAGTTTCAAAATCTAGTTTTTTTATATAGATTTTTAGTCGAAAACAAATTTTTACCAAGTTTAGTAACATTTCTTAAATTTTTACAAATTGGTTGAATGAAATTAATTTGAGAGATATCAAGAACCGAACATCAATTTTTACCAAATTTGAGTACTATTTTTTGTAAGACAAAACCTACTGAATATCGAAAACAATATTTTCTGTTTAATAAAAAAAAGTTTGAAGACAAAATTTTTAATTTTTCAAAAGTTATTTGAGTCGAAAGTAAATTTAAGTTTTTTTTAGGATTCCTAATAAACCATTAAATTTGTTTTTTTTTTCCAAAATTTTACTGAATGTTGAAAACAATATTTTTTAAAAGATAAAAGTAGTTTAAATCTATTATCTCAAAGTTTTGAAAAGATATTTAAGTCGAAAATCAATTTTAACCAACTTGTACTAATTTTTTGTTTAGGTTTTTATTTTGTATAAAAAAAAACTGTCAATTCGATTTTTCTCAAAACCTTACCAGTTTCACAAAATTGTTTTGGGGATAAAATCATTTTGTATGTACGAAAAGAATGTAGCGAACGTACGACCGTACGAAATGTCAAAGTTTTCAATTTGACAAATCGAACCCATTACAATAACTTCTTATGGGAAGTTAAAAAGTCTGTATCCAAAGCTCAATAGCTGTCACCATTAAGTGAAACATTTTATCCAGCATCGTTTTTAATGAAGTACTTACCAATGAATAGGTGATTCTGTCTCTTCAATTCTTGAAACGGCAAACCAAAGTAAAAAAAAAAACACTACTTGACAGTTGAAAAAATGAATGCCAGTTTTACCAACTTAAAGTTCTATTCTTCTTAAAAAAATACCTCTTAGATTAAGTTTCTTGAATTCATGGGACATTTTTTAACTATCAATTCTATAATTTTTCGCAGCTTAGCAAAAAACCAGTAAAATTTTTGAAAAAAAAGGTTAAAGCTTCTTAATATCCATAAAAAGGAAATCCCTAAAGACTGATTTATTTGAATTCAAATAAAATATGAATAAACGAAAAAAATGTACTTCAATAATAAAATATTCAAAAAATTGTGGTTTTGTCTATGATTTCCCTCAAAATGCCCATTTATTCAAAATTAATTCTAAAAATGTCAGTTCTTTTTATACTCGTAATCCTCATAGAAAAAAGCCTTTGGTGGAAAGATAAATCTTTTTGCATTTTTTCCTTTGAGTCGAGTTCCAAAGTGAATACAAAATGAAAGATTTTAATATCCTGGGTCCGTTCAAATTTGTTCTCATTGAATTAAGTTTAAACACTGCTTTCGTTGGTTTTCAAAAATTCTTTCCACACGAAAATGAACAAAACAAAAAACTACCACAATGAGATTCAACTCATATAAATCAGGACTTCGACCCACGTTCAAACATACATACATACATATAAGCCTCGAAATAACTATCAAAAAGGATAAAAGATTTCACATCTTCTCTTGAGTAATTTTTTGATTCGTGGAAAAACAAAATAAACATAAAATACATCTATAATTTTATCTTCGTTATTTCCATGTCGAAGGCCAAAAGAACTATACAAGCCCCTTGGACTTGGTTATCTTCTCCTCGGATGTCCTAAGGAAAAGTTTAATTTTCAGCTATACTATCAATATCACGTCCAGAGAGAGCTGCAATGCTGCAGTCACGTCCGAAAGGATTTCATCGATTTTAGCCACAAGCATTATGCATCCTCACTTTTGGATCCCTTGGCTGATTCTCATGATGATTCTGTTGATGATGGTGATGGTTAGGATGACGATGATACTCCCCGATTCGTTTTCATTTCTATTTTAATTTAATAAAAACGAACGTGATACGTGAGATTATTTACAATTGATATTGAAAAAGTGGCGACTGCAAAGGGAAAAAGGAGGAATTTTAAGCACACAAATGTTTCAATGACCTAAAAATGTTCATCTGTATAAATAATAAAAGAGAATGTCTTAATTGAGAGGTAATTTCCTCAACCAATCTAAAAGAAGAGTATTACAAGAATCTAATGAAAAATTCATAATTCCATTATTGTTTCACATTCATAGCCTGTGATACTTTGAGGGGTTGTTGGTAAAAGTGTATGAGTCCAATGGATATTATGTATATTTCTAAGGCAAGCATAGAAAAATTTTGTAATTTACTTCATGCCGCCTAAAGCGTGTAGACTACTTTACTTTAAGTATATTTTGTTCTTTTCAAAAAGAGATGAGGAAAAATGAATTGCACTTTGATTTTTTTTTCATTTTGTTTCTTCATGACAAAAATGAAGCCCTTGGGGTTAACATTGTTGTCTTTGCGAAAAACAAGTTCTGTGAATAAAAATTTAAAATTCAATGAATTTCTTAACAGATCTTACAGCATCAGTAACCATGACACTTGATGTTTCTTTGATATAGAAAACAACAATTTTCATTATAGAACACAATCATTGAAGGTCATTGTGTTGAATTCGATATGCCAACAGCAACGGTATAGCTACTTTTGAGTATAATGATTTATTAACTTCTTTGGCGCCAATTTCATATACATATGTATGTACATATGTACATATGTAATTTTAAAACCAATTTATAAAGCGGCTAAGCTATGGAGATAAGTTTTTAATTTTAAACCATTATTATTAAAACTTTAGAATACTTTGCTAGTAAATTGCTGAAGCTTTCGAAAATAGTTAGGGAGTAGGATTCTATTCAATTTAGTTCAATACCAATCAGATGGAATAACATCCATCCAGGAATATCCTTTTTCGACACTGAATAACTTCACCATTTTCAAAGAAATTTAACAAATTATCAAGATTTTTTTTTAATATTTTATTGCATTTATTTCAAACTAAGATGTAAGTTTCCGGATTTATAAAGCCAACCCTACTGAGGAAAACCGGAATAAGTTAAAACAAGCTAGAAAGACTTGTAACGGATATATTCGAAGTATTAAATTTTTTCATTACCAGAAACTACGGCAAAAAATAATACAAAGTCCCAAAGGTAGTAAAAATGTCTGGTCAATTGTAATTCCTAAGCTCTTTTTTTCAATGACACTCCTTTTGTAAGCTCGATTGATAAAGCCAATTTGCTTGCAGCACCGTTTGCTGTTAATTCGATGCTGCCAATGAGTGACTCCTCCTGTACTTGAAATTGTAAACTATTCCATGGGAAGAATCTTCTTTCGCACTCTGACAGTCGCTAGAGTTTTAAAAGATGTTGACTGGCAAAACCACTGCTTAAGATTTTCCATCTGTCCTATTCTACTGGTCTCTTTCCGCCTGTCCCTAAAAAGGCGAATCCTTCTTCCCCTCTAACTATCAATTTCACAATTGCACTAACGTCCCTTCTTTCCAAGGTCATGGAAACGCTGATCAATTTTCAGCTTAAGAAATATCTTGAAGAACGGAAGCTTCTTAATGACTGGCAGTATGGCACTTGATATTTCAAAGGCATTTGATAGAGTTTGGAATCAAGCTCTCTTATCGAAAATGAGTGCTTCTGGTATTTATGAATATCTTCTTTGTTGTGTTAGAAATTACCTTGCCGAGCGTTTAATTCAAGTAGTATTGGACGGGTTCAAATCTGATGTCCACAATATAAACGATGGTGTGCCTCAGGGCTCCGTTTTGCCTGCAACTCTCTTCTCCATATTCCTAAATGATCATTTGTCTGAAACTTCTAACCCACAAAACTGTTCGCTGATGACAGTACTCCCTGCTTTTTGTAGTCGTTTTATATTCTCATCCTTGTTCTTCGGAAGTGAACTACCAACGGCAGTGTATGATAAGCTCATTTTATTCTAATCTTGACAGCATTGTTCAATGGGGATTCATAAACCGTGTAGAATTGAATGCTTCGCAAACTCAATGTTGTCTACTGTCACAAAACCGTAACCCTCCCCCAATGCCACTATTCACGGGTGGTACTTGCATCGAGGAGACTGAACAACATTCAGTCCTGTGTAAGTGTACCACAAGCCAACAGTTGTGGAGTGATCACATATTTGACATCGCCAAAAATGCTGCTAAGTGTTTAGGTTTTCTCCGACGATGCAAGAAGTTTTTGAACCTTTCTGATTTGGCAATAATTTACAAATCTATTATTCGTCCAAAACTTGAGTATACTTGAGTACTTAAGTCTTCTGGATAGAATTGAAAAAAGAGCTCAAAAAATAATAAGAGATCGTTCTCTTACCGAGGCATTTGCTTCTTTTGAACAGTGCCGCAAGGTCCCATGCCTATCATTGTTTAATCGTTATTTTTATAAACAATACTCTATTGAAATAGCTAATTGCATTCCTCCCCTTAAACAATTTAACCATAATACCCGTACTGCAAGGAATGCTCATCAGTTTACCATAGAGTCCAATTTCGCACGTACGGTTAAGTACAGAGATTCTTTCTTTAGCCGCAATTTTGAATGCTTTAAAACGCTAAATATTTCTCACTCATTACAATGTGCAGACGTTCAAAGCCAATTTGCATCGGTTTCTCCTTTTGAATCCTATCCTCCTTTTCTGATTGCTCGCACTGTGTTTAATCATTAAAAAGGTATTTATAACCCCTTTAGTGCGCGCATACGAGTAATATACAAACAAATTATACCCAAAAAGAATACCCAAAAACAGCTAATGCATTTCGGGTTTCGAGTTCATCAATGTTCTTCGATTTGTTTGGTAAGCTCTAGAAAAAAGTCCGGTACTGTTAAATTTGGAGGTAAGTTGTGCTGCTGTCTTCTTGAAAATAGAATAATATAAACATGATGAGTTCTAACAGGCATGAACTCAAGGAATTCTTTAACAAATAATAATTTGTTACAGTTTTGCACAATTCATCTATCGTTTTCAATGTGAAGCAGTACAAATTCAATGCGTTCTTTAGGTGTGTACCAACTGATAGCAAAAATCGTTTATCTGTCAGAATCATCTAAAAAAATGCTAAAATTGAAGCACATTGAAGCCTATTGAAATTTTTCTGTTACATCAAGCTTTAGAATATGCTTCCTTAAAAACGTTAATGAAAGACAGAACATAGTTCTTTACAAAAAAAATTGTTTTCTTGACGCAGTTTTAATCATTTTAGTGACTTACTTTATAAAAAATTCTAATTAGTTTCGAGTGAAATGAATGATATTTTGAAAACCCTTGAATTTAAAGCTTTCTGATTTTGTAAGGTACGTTCTATAGTTAATTTTTACTGATTACTTCGAACATTAACTTCAACTGTCTGCTCAAATTTTTTTAAAACAACATTATGATTATATTTTTAATGAATTTTACAAAATGTGATTGTCTATTGATTTTTCAAAACAAAAAATTTACTTTCAAACCATTTGTCTTATGAAGCGTTTTCGAAAACTTTTAATTTTAATATTAAAAATGAATATCACGAATTTTATTAAAAAGAAAAGACTGCGTCATGAATGTAGAAAACCTCAAAAATCCTTATTTATCTGTTTTTTTTTTAATGCTAAAAGTTAATATCTCAAAAATCTGACAATATTATTATTTCTCCAAAAGTACAAGAAGTAAACGTTCGCTTAATTTATGGTATGTGAATCCGAAACGAATTCGATAGTAATGGCCATACATTTGGTGCTCAATCGTCCATAAATCCCTCAAGTGTAGCCTTAGCCTCTGTATAGAATTAGCATTTAAATTCTTTCCATTCATATTGTAATAATTTATTATGACTTCTGGCTCATAGAAGGCTACCTTCAAAACATTCACAAGATGTGGATTTTAAAATTCAAAAATTCCTTTGTCCTATTAGTAATTCTCAAATGTAAATGAGATTCAGGAGACATTTTTTTTTCTCCTCTGCGCTCCTCAGACTTTCTATAATAAAATTGAAATTCTTCTACTCGTACATAAAACGCATATAAAAGTGTCTATTCACAATATACAAGTGGCATAGAAGATGTACCAACAGAAGAAAATTATTCTGAATTTAATATACCTACTGTCAATGCAAAAGAACCAACCTGCAGAAACAGAAAGAAACTGAAGAAGGTCAAGGCTCCGCATCGTAGTCGGTTGTCGGAATATTGCCATGCTTCTGTCAGTTATGTGGTTAGCAATAAGGTTTACATTCAAGGAGCAGAAATTTATTGCCGTACAGTCCTTTTAACGTTTCGTTTTCCACAATAAATAAATAGTGACAACTCCTAGGTTATATACTTGGAGCTATAGAGCTCACTCCCACCAAAGGTCCCACCACCAGGCAATCGCGAATACTTCTTAGAAACATCTTTTTTTTCTAAACCCACTCCTGCATCAGCTCAAGAATTGAATGCACCTCTTACAGCATAGCGACAAAGTAAAATACCCAACACAAGGATCCTTAGAATGTTTTACTGCAGGAATTTACGACAACAGAAGTAAGAAGTACAGACCGCAGTTATATACTCGAAGTAGATGAATATGAACTCAAGCCAGTATAGGAGCGAGTAGATGGAAGAAAAAAAATGTCTTCCTCGGGACATGACGAGATTCCTGATGTTGATGCTTTCAGCCTCAGCAGTACTACACCTATAATACTTGTCATATGTGCGCTGCAATGGCATCCCTTGCATTACTCACAGTTGTTGTGATGTGCTGTGCACATTACTTGGGAATTTCCACATCGTCCTTCTATGGCCATAATTATGGTAAACATTTTCTCAAAGAAGTTCCCTATTGTACAATAAGATTGTTGGTGTTGTTTTCTCTTAAATTCGTCTACATGGATGCTTTGCTATGGAACATGGAGCTTGAGCTTGAGCTGGGACATGGGAAGGCAGAAGCACAAATTCTTCTATTGATATTTTATACACGTTCGCACCTTTGTTATTTCATCCTTTTACCATAGGGATTCCACAGAGATCTTAGCATATAAATCTGTCAGGAATATAATCCGATGAGAGCGAGGGTTTATATTTTTCGTCATAGTCGTAGTCGTCGTCGGTCGTCGTCTTCTAGTATTGTCGCTTCGTTAGCTATTCAACATTAATAGGCAACCGTTCTCTATAACTACGTCGCCTTCGTCGTCGTGCATTTGAAAGGGCATTTCATTTTTCATTTCAATTTAACTCCTTGGTTGAAAAATAATATTTGCTGTTCGTGACATTTTGAGCAGCAACAACAAATGTCTCATCAGTGAGGCTAAAATATATGAGTCTACAACTAAAACACCCAACAGAAGCTCTTTGATGTGGATCCAATGCCAATGAGGCGGAATGATGACAATTGTGAAAAATTGTCTAAAGCTAATCGCTTGAATGTGAAACCATGGTGAGGGGTTGAACTGGACCTGGTGAGGACAGGACAGGACATAGTCTTTTTTTGTAGAGAAAACAATAATAGAAAGGTGCCGTATATTATGTGCTATGCATTGTACTTGCATTTTCAAAGCATTGACAAATAAAAACTCAAAAACAAATGACTTACTAAGAAGAAGCTTGTGTGACAAGCGACAAGAGTCTTGATGTTTTTGTTGACTTTTAAGTCAACAATGCGTTGGACGTTTAACAAATGTGTGTTTTTATTCTTCTTCTTCTGTAGAGCATTTAATTGGATTGTTGAACTCTTATGAAAGGATGCTATTATAAGAGCTTCAATAAAGCTTTTTGTGACACATGTCGACATCAGGACATGGACTGGACATTCATTTGCATTTGCAATAAAATAAAGTTGATGATGTAAAAGGAATTTGTAAAATCTATTTGAACTTCTTTTTAGAGTCATAGAAAATAGTTTTGAAATAATAATTTAAGAAGAATGGTTTGGAGATAGCTTTTGTTCGTCGTTTAAATATTCATTTTATAACAATTTGGTTATGTTCAGATAAAGATTTAAGTTAATAATTTAAAGCACTACGTAAAGATTTAAATTCATATTTATAAACGAAGAACAGAGCCTTCGTCAAGCTTGTGGGTATCTATGTTATTAAGAAGGTTTTGTAAGGTTGAGTAGTGGCTTTTTTAATGTAGATTTCTCTTGTTGGTATTGTGGTATTGTAGTTACTTTTTGCAAAGGATTCATTTGTCAAAAACATCAATATTACTCATATATTTAGACACGTGCCACTAAAAATTTAAATATTTTAAGTAGAATCCAAAACTATAGAGAACTATACTTTACTGAAACATTTCCATCGCTCGAAAACCGAAGCATTTCGTTTTTTATTGTTATGTATAAAAACAATATTCTGATGAATTAGCCAGTTGAATTCCCAAAAAAAAATCTGTCGGAACCCTCACACTTTCGGGAATGCTCATCGGTTTACCCTTAACGAACTGTTAATATTCCTTGAAAGGGAAGGTTACAGAGTGATTGCGAAGGCCCATGATGTTGCTATCGCCGTTACAGGAGAACATCCAAATACACAAACTCAATCAATATGCTCACTACATGGGCTGATCACTGCACAAGGCACTCCATCATTTTGAAACTTTTTGGTTCTAAACCAAAGTACATAGACTACACTATTCCATTTTTATACAGATGGTTCCAAGACAAATGAGGGTGTTGGTAATGGTGTGTACTCAGAACAGCTTAATCCAAGCATCTTATTCTGCCTCCCTAATCATTGTAGCGTTTTCCTAGCAAAAATTTTTGCGCTCAAAGAGGTTGACGGTTTCTCAACCAAATCTCAAACGGCCCTCGATTGTCGATCGTTTTTTATGGAAATGGCGCAGCAATTTCAAATTCATCTCTGTTGGGTGCCGGGCCACAGAGACATCACAGTAAATTGTAGAGCCAATGAACTCGCAGAAAATGGAACAGTCATACCTATTTCACATGAAAGGGAGAAGATATGTATACTGATAGCTGCATGTAAACTTCTGCTAAAAGAAACAGCTTTTACGATAACAAACTCTAGGTGGCACAATTTACCAACATGTGCAGCCACAAAACTCATATGTCCTTCACTGGACCTAAAGCGCTCTAAAGACTTGTTATCTCTAGCTCCCTAATAGGTATTCTTACGGGACACTGTCTTATAGGCATACACGCAATACGGCTTGGTGTAGCTTCAAATGACTTCTGCAGGAGCTGTATGGACGAGGAAAAAGAGGAAACAATCTCTCACCTTCTCTGCACTTGCCCTGCTCTTTTACTAAGACGCAAACTTCATCTGTGAGACTACTCTTTTGACAATCCCAGTGAACTAGCCAAAAAGGATATCAAATATCTTCTTCTCTTTATAAAAACCTCAAAATGGTTCGATTAGTAAGAAGTAATTCTCTAGATTCAATGGACCTTTTCTTTTAGCTTAAGTGTGTGGATTCTGAATCCGCAGCCACTTTAACCTAACCTAACCTACCCTTGATCTTTATTTCGGGCGTAATGTCAAGTATAGAGATTCATGTTATAACTGCACATCAAGAATGTAGAATGCTTTATTCAATTCTGTTAAGACCAATGTGTGCCAGTATCTACTCTCAAATCGTTTCCTATTTTCCTGAAGCTTAGACTGTGTTTAAACTTTAAACATGTTGACCGTATTAATAACTACTTGAACGCCTATGAAATAAGTTTGATGGCAATACCTTAAGTTCACAACAATGTCAATTTTGTATGACGTTAAAATGTGGTATTGGTTCGTGAAGTATTTGAAGTCAACAACATTTTTCACTTGTTTTTTTGAAATACTATTGTAAAAACGATCATTAATAAAGTTGTTTGAAAGTTCTTTTTGTTAAACGGAATTTTTCTGCACTCAATATACCTCGTCTAGTTCTTGGGATAAGATGACAAAAAAAGTCTGCCTTAAAACAATGGAAACTAGAAACCTTGAAGCGTCAAAAATATCATAATTTTCAATTTTTTTAAAACTATCCGATTACAACAGGGAGCGGTTCGAAACGGTGTATTTTAAAATACTGTATGGTCAAAATTCTATATGATACTGTGTGGTTAATATTCTGTATTTTAAAATACTGTAAATTAAAAATAAAATGATGTATGTAAATACAGTATCTCATTATATTTATATTGGAAGTTTTGACAGAACACTTAGTTTTGTGCAATTTTGTATGCGATAGTTGATAATGATGGAAACAATTCATAGAGAAATTTTAGGCAAATAGCAACGAACAATTAAGAAGAAGAATATGGGAAAGATACAATAAGAAGAAGATATCATTTATTTTATTTTTGAGCTAACTAATTCAAACACTTAAGAATTATCATAGGTACATACATGTGTTGTAGTTCAAGAAGAGTATAAAAGAATTCTGTTTTCAAAATTATGTATTTCAAAACGCTATAAATAGTCTGTATTTTAAAATTCTGTAAATCAAAATTCTGCATTTCAAAATAAACAAAAGCTGGGATGCGACCCACACTGATAACTCCCTATCTTGTCTCTCGATTTGTCTTCCTTAAATGTTTGTTGGTTTTCGTGTTGTGTTAAAAAAATTGTCTGTTGAATTATTCTTAAAAATTTCAAAATTACCAACAATATTTTTCAAAAAAAAATATCTTGATATTGAAATCTATTTTAGCTAAATAGGTTTTTAGTCGTTAACCAATTTTTACAAATTTAAGAAGCACTTCTTAAAAGTTTTTAATTTTTATATAAACAAATACTAATTATAAGAATAAAATTAATTTGAAGCTAATGTCTTCTATGATTCATGAGATATAGAGGACCTAACATCAATTTCTACCAATTTTACGTACTATTTTTAACTTCCCATAGGAAATTATTGTAATGGGTCCGATTTGTCAAATTGAAAATTTTGACATTTCTCGACGTTTCAAGGAAGTCGAAATAAAAGATTTTTAGAAAGATGTCTGTGCGTGCATGTGTACGTACGTTTGTACGTCCGTACGTTCGCGACGTTTTTTCCATAGACGTCGTCCATAGCTCAAGAACCAGGAGAGATATCGACTTCAAACAAATTTTGTTAAACAGATACTAATACAGAAAGATGCAGAAAGGGCTCTCAAGTAAATTGAGTGGGTGGTTTTTTACAATAGTAGTTTAAAAAAGGTGAACATTTTGGTTAACCTTAAATATCTTACGAACCAAAAACGCTAGAGACTTGAATTAAATTTTATATAATATACTGTAACGTGATACCCAACAAATGTATTTTTTAAAAAAAATCAATATAACGGTTTTTTTTATAAATCAATAAAACTGAAAAAAAAAATGTTCACCTCCAAAATTTTACGACTGAAATATGAATTCATCTCTAAAACAATTTTGTGCAACGAAGAATAATGTTTTTGACATCTGATAAAATTTTGAGAAAAATCTAATTGACAGTTTTTTTTACAAAAAATAAAAACCTAAAAAAAAAATTCATAAAAGTTGGTAAAAATTGATTTTCGACTCAAATATCTTTTCAAAACATTAAGATATTGGCTTTAATTTACTTTTATCTTTCAAAACATCTTGTTGTCAACATTTAGTTTAAGTTTGAAAAAAATCGATTTGACAGTTTTTGTTCAAAAAATTAAAAACCGAAAAAAAAATTAGCAAAAGTTCGTAAAAAATTATTTTCGACTCAAATATCTTTTAAAAACTTTGAGATAATAGGTTCTAACTAATTTTTTCTTATAAGAAATATTGTTTTCAACATTAGGACAAATTTTGAGAAAAATCGAATTGACAGTTTTTTACAAAAAATAAAAACCTGAAAAAAAAGTATAAAAGTTGGTAAAAATTGATTTTCGACTCAAATATCTCTTCAAAAATGTTAAATATTGGCTTCAAACTAATTTTATCTTATAAGAAATATTGTTTTCAACAGTTGGTAAAATTTTTAAAAAATTCGAATTGACAGTTTTTTTACAAAAAATAAAACTCTAAACAAAAAAACAATACTAAAACTTGGTAAAAATTTACTTTCGGCTCAAATAGCTTTTCAAAAATTAAAAAATTCAAACTTATTTTATTTCAGAGAAAATATTGTTTTCAATATTCAGTAATTTTAATATAAAAATCCAGCAGTCCGTTTTTTTCATAAAAAATTAAATCTACAAAAAATAGTGCGCAAATTAGGAAAAAAAATATATAGACAAACTTTTTTAAGCAAGACAAATCGACAGACGGGATAGGAAGTTATCAGTGTGGGTCGCATCCCAGCCTCTTTTTTCAAGTTTTTTATTTTTTATCAAAAAAGCGACAGTTAGATTTTTATAAAAAAAATAACAGAATGTTAAAAACAATATTTTTTATAAAAGAAAATTAATTTGAAGCCTATATCTCAAAGTTCTAAAAAGATATTTGAGTCGAAATTCAATTTTTACCAACTTTGTTTTTTTAGGTTTTTATTTTTTATGAAAAAACTGTCAATTTGATTTTTTTTCAAAATTTTACCAGATAAAAATGTTATTTTTCGTTGCACAAAGTTGTTTTGAAGATAACATCATTTTTTATTCGTAAAATTTTCGACGTGACAACAGTTTTTCAGTTGTTTTGATTTATAAAAATACCGTTAATTTGTTTTTTTTTTTTCAAAAATATATTTGTTTGGGATCACTTTACAAGTCTCTAGCGTTTTTGGTTTGTGAGATATTTAGGGTAAACCAAAATGTTCACCTTTTTTAAACTACTATGGTAAAAAACCACCCACTCAATTTACTTGAGAGCCCTTTCTGCATCTTTCTGTATTAGTATCTGTTTAACAAAATTTGTTTGAAGTCGATATCTCTCCTGGTTCTTGAGCTATGGACGACGTCTATGGAAAAAACGTCGCGAACGTACGGACGTACCAACGTATGCACACACGCACGCACAGACATCTTTCTAAAAACCTTTTATTTCGACTCTAGGGACCTTGAAAGGTCGAGAAATGTCAAAACTTTCAATTCGACAAATCGGACCCATTACAATAACTTCCAATGAGAAGTAATAAGGCTGAAAATAAAAATTGTTTTGATAATGTAAAAAAGTGCGCCAAATTTTTCGGCCTTATTTACCGCATTTTGAGATACAGAATTTTAATACACAGATTTTTTGGAATACACCATTTTGAAATATAGAATTTTGATTTACAGAATTTTGACATACATTATTTTTATCCTCCAGTATTTTTAAAATAGTAATATGACCCATACAGTATCTAAACCCAAACTCATCACAAAATCAACTTCCAATGGAAATGTAAAATTAACAGTATATAAAGCATTTGTTTCGTTTATCTCATATTTTAAGCCGACCACTTATTTTCTCTTAAGAACCCCAATATCATTTTTTAGAAAATTTTTAAAAAAGAAAACAAAAATTATATACGATTTATTCGAAAAACACTCGTATTCAAAAAAGCAATTTTTGTTTTCTTTATTTATTGATAACAATTCATTATTTATATTTATTATTAATGTTTTGTTTAGTTGTGTTATAATGAATGACATTCCACAATGTCTTTATAGATATGTTTCTAATTATAATTTGTTTTTTTTTTTTGTTATTTTAAAAACAGACATTTTTTAAATACTCCACCTAAATTATGTCAGTATATATCTTTTTTCACAAGAAACAAAATTCTTCTTTTTTTCTTAAGGATGACGATAAGAATATATATTTGAGTATTTTATTTCGTTTCATTTGACAAAAATGTAAATATTTATGTATGTATTTTATTTACGTTATACAAACAGGGAATGAGAATCTCAGAAAAGTTAGCGATTTATAACCAAGCGTTGTACAGCCATATGCCATATGTCATCATTCCATTTGTTGATGTGAAATGTGTGACATCAAAAAACAAAATTCTAGGTAACAAACAAAAAAAAAGAGTATAGGTATTTTAAATATTTACGTATTTATTCGCTTAATCTGATGTTTTTATATACAGACAATCCCAAATGGATATTTACAAACATGATGTAGGTAAATAAATATATAATTCACATTTATGCTGTTGGGAGAAAATTTTATTTAGAATATTGATAGAAATTTAATGTTGAATATATGATGATCATAAATGTGTGGGATAGGTTTTGGTTAAAATGGCGCCCGGGAACAAATTACTTTGTTTGCTCAGACGAACATCATGAGGTTTTAATTGTAAATAAAAATCAAAGACGTTTATTATGGGAGTCTTCAGATAAAGAGAGATTAAGTAATCTTAATTTTTTATCTAAAAACATGAAACTTATCAAAGGAATATTGAGCAATTCCAAGAACTTCCATCTTCATAGAAATATTGACACCTTTCTTCCGACCCTGCTTCCAAAATTCTTATATATTTTGTTTTATGATTTTTTTGTTTTTTGGAAATGTATTTGATGGGGTTCTTAGAAATTATAAATTGTGTTTTTGTATATTTTTGTGTTTTGTTTTTTTTGGCACATTTTCAATTTGTTTTAGTAAACGAATTGAAATTTTATCAATGATACTTGGCATTTGTGTCACTAAGCGAATACAATTACTTTGAATAATTGTATCATAAAATGTATAATCTGTCAACCTTTTGGCTTCTTTATTTTCAATAAAATAATAATTTTTCATAATATTATGACTTGATGTGAAATAATTCGATGGTTTGTCGAAAAACGGATAAATTAAAAATTATGTTTAACTTATTTAAAAACACGAAAAAAAAACTTAGTTTGAGAATGTTTCTAGTGTATCCAATTAATTTATATGAAATTTATAAGCACTTTATTTATAATTATTAAATTTGATTACTTTCAGGAAATCAACTCATTATTCACATACAAAAAATAGGCTCGTCAAGAGCAATCAAAATTTACAATAACTCTTCTCGTTTTAATTCAAACTCTTGATTGCATTTTATAATTTTTTCGTATTTTTTAATTGCCTTTTTAATAAGGTTTCTTTAGGTGTGAAATGCAAACATTTTTCTCTTTTCAAAACGTTTCCATGTTTTTAATTGAACAAAAGTTAAAAATGTATTCATCATGGAAACATACATACATCAAGCATTCAATTCATTGATACTTTGACATTCATTGATGCAAAAATAAAATAAATAGAAATAAAAACAAATGCTGAAACCAATTATTTGATTTTTTGTTTTCTAAACCAAAAACGAGGCATATTAAATGTCAGGGAAAAACAAAACATTATCCAATAGTTTGAGCGTAGGATGAAGATTTTTTTTCAATTTTTTTCTGTCTCTTTGTCAAGTTGAATTGAATGCAAATGGAAACTTTTAGCATTGTATGTTTTGAGCTTTATTGCATCAAAATTGATTGCAATATTTACAATAGTTACATTAATTTAGAGGACACAAAGTTTAAAAATTGATCCCACCACGATTTATTGATTCTAAATGTTTCCATTTTTTTAATAGCTCAATTTGGAAGGAATTTTGAAAAAAAAACCTTAGCAGACTTCCCCTTAATTGGGAATTGATTACTTTGATAAAGCGGAAACACAACTATTTCAGTTGCCTCCGGAAATGACGAATCATATATTAAGGTTATCTAATTTAATCAGGTACATTGTCTAGGCTCTAGAATGTTAACTTTCTAGCAAGTTATACTTCTCTTAATTTACTTGTTAAGCAGCATTACTTGACAATGAAAAAAGATTCATGACAATTTTTACAACTCGCTCATTTCTGCTGATTTCTCTCATTCATACCCATCAATCGCATTTGCTGTTATTATGAACGAATCGAACATCAATTGCGCTAACTGAAACATAAATGATTATTTCCATTGTTACAGAATAATGTTCGATCTATAAACCTCAATGAAATTCTCAAACCAAAACAAAAACAACAACGCACAACTCTAAGCTCATTATGGTTCTGACTCTGACGCATCTAGTTACAGACTGGCACATTAAAAAGCAACTCCGCGGCGCAGTATCAAAGCGCATTCACGCCACGGTCTCAATTGCTCCTTTTTAATGTTCGTTGTTGCAGAACAAGGAAATCGAGAACTAACCGAGGTAATTTATAATCACCGTGAAAAATTCTTCCCATATCCAGAAACAAAAGAAAAAGCCCACATTCAAACAGATGCATGTGATTCTTTGTTGTATTTTACAAATTGCATTCCCTCTCAAGCCAAGTAGAGATCCCAGGTGGCCAAAACTATCATCATACATATTGAGTCATGCGCGAAAAATTTCCATTTAGATATGCATCTGCGCTGAATGACGATTCTTTGTGAAGTTTTAACCATCAAATCAGGATAACCAATTCGAATAAATAGCGATAGCAGTGGCCTCCGCAAGTTAACTTTGGTAACCATAATAATTTAGTTAGATGTCATGTCATCTTAGGCTAGTGTGTCACATTGCGTTGATGGTTCTTAATGGTCACACCATATCGGATACTTGCTTCCGCTGTATATAAAATTCCATAAAGTGCATGCAAATTACAGAAGAACGGGACAAATTGATGTGCCCATTGTTATGGAACGAGGAAGGCCAGGGTCACCTTCAGTTTGAGTGTGAGTTTAGATGGCGCCCAAGTAGGGATATTTAAAAATTTTTAAATCCACATGGGAATGAATCAAATGTAATTAATACAAAAATAATAATTTGATTGTTGACATATTTTTACACATTTCAGAAGAAAAATAAAATTTAAAATTACTTTGTTTTTAAGTGGCGCCCAACTCTGATCTCTTTGAGAGTTCTTCCTTTTAACCAATGATGTTATATATTTTTTGTATTTAAAATTTTGATATGTCTTAAACTAAATAGAATTTACTTTTGGACATAGAAAATGTCCAATTATTTTACGATTATATTAACTTTGTTCTTAAGTGGCGCCCAACTCAGAACCCATTTGTAGTTAATTTGAAAACTAATGGTAACTATAGGCTGCCAATGGGCCTTAGAATACAAAAAAACATACTACCCTGCCAAACTACATCTCATTTCGAATATTGCTCTGACCCTATTCTATCTATCTGCAAAACATCAATGTCCGCTTAGAAAGGAACTTATTATTTTGAACACAATAGCAGGACGCAGGTGAGAGATCTTTTTTGTTGTTGTTGTTAACGAATCAATGGTGCATGAATAGTCTATATGCTTGGACAGTTTCAAAGCATATTTTGCCAATTTTTTCCCTATGGGCTGCTAGTTATGTTGCAAATTCTATATACTATATCGTGTGTTCCCAAGGGGCGAACAACAAACACGACAATCAATTCGCGTTTTCTCAAATGTTTCTCCGTCCATATCCGCGTCCGTCACCATCTGACGTACATAGTTTGCAGCACTCGTATATGCGTATTTAGCGTGTATCCCTATCCTATTCACATCCATATCCATATCCAAGTGCCATGACAAAAGCAACACATTCAAGTAAGTGGTCGTTAGAGAAGGAATAAAATGCTTGCGGCGGAAATGAAATCCTAGAATTATGCCGCCTTCGTGACCCGTGCAACACCATCATGTCTCTAGCTAGCTGAATATGCCAGAGACGTGCTGATTCGTGTTTATTATTTCGAAGAGTTCCACGTAATGCCTAGGATTTTATTGCCTGGACACACATAAAAAACCATTCAAACCTATATGTGGTGTGACTACTTCACTGCCGACTCGTCTCTCGACATCGATGCCAATTAAATGAAATGAAAAAAAAAACACCCTTTTACTCTTGGTTTACGTTTGCAACTGCGAATTGCGGCGGCTATTGCGACTAGCGACTTGTGACTTGCGAGAATGCGGTTACAGGGCGCACATCATTAAAATGTTTAGACTTGAAGACATTTTAGATATCTTTAATGTTCGAGTCCAATTCAAGCCACAGAAATAGAAATGTCTTATAGGTGAAGCTATAACATTCAATGTAATTTTGCAGTAGTAAAAAAAGTAATCACCTATTTATTCCCTACCCATGCCGGGAGCAACATTCTTGAGGAAGGTACTTAACTTCTTTATATTCACGTGTGATTTTGCCGGTGAATAAAAAAAGACTTGAAGAAATCTAAGTGTTGAGGTATAATTAAGGAGAAAAATGACGAGCTACGAGATTGATTTGCAAAAGGTTATGGTTCTTTACGCTGCTGCAGAAGAGAGTAGTTAATTTAAGTTAATGAATTTAGTTAGCTGTTTCTGATTTTTTGTGTTTGCACACAGGTTTTGCTTAATCAAATTAATTGGAGTCAAGATCAAGAACCAGACAAAAGTTCTTTCAAAGTTTACGATGCTTGGGTTAATTTATGGGTTTTGCTAAAAGGTTTGCAGAAGTTTTTTCTTCTTTGTTTTTTTTTTTTTTTTGTCTGTCTTAGAAAGGCAATAAATAGAAGAAGGGGCCTGAAGATATAATGGGCTTTTATTAAGTTAAGACCGAAACTAAACAAAGCTCTAGCAAATGCCGTTAACAAATACTTAAATCAGTTAAACATATAAAGGTCAAATATAGTAATTGACCGTTTATTGTTGAAAGTTTATTTTTTAAGGAAAAGCTATACAAATTCATTGATCTAAGGATCCGGTTTTCAATCAGAGTTTAAGTACTTAATTAAATTAATATTTAGTCATGCGTGAAAAACTTTCTTGAATACTGCTCTTTTCTTGAGTCCAATTTCATAGTTTTTCAGAAAATGAATTAAGAAATGTTTATAATTTTTTTAATTTTAGACTAGGAGAAGGAAGAAATACCACCTAAGTTGACTTAACAACTTTTAGCTTTCGAGTTAATACTGAAAATGGGGGACTTGAATATTGATTCCCGGTACAGATTTTTGAAATAACTAACAGATTTTTTATAAATCAAAAGATTTGTTGAAAAAATAGTTCAACATTTAAAATAGTATTGTAAAAAAAGTAGTTTTCGGTGTTTGGTAAAAATTAAACAAAATAAATCCAATAAACATTATTTTTACACAAACTCAAAACCATAACAAAAAATGCTAAAAATTGTTTTTGATTCAAATATCTTGGACACAAAGAAAGTTACGTGTGTTTTTTTTAGAGGTATAAAACTTTAAGCTGGAAAAATTATTTTAACTGGTGGCCATTTTTTCAACTGTCAAGTACAGTGTAACTTCTTGATAACGAACTTCCTTATGACGTAATTCTTTCTAACGCGAAATTCATTTTGTTCCCCTTCCCCTTAAGAAATATCCCATGGGAATTAGTTTCTCTTTATAAGGAACTAATTTTGTGGCTCGATAGCAAAGTTGTTTTATTTATAACGAAATGTCAATTTTCAAATTTGAAAAGAAAATTTATTATGATTTGTATTCCTTATTTTAAAAGGGAACTCCCCGTTTTGGGAAAAATATTCTTAAAGTGAATGAATATCAACAGGTCAATTGTTTTAGTTGACATTTTGAGTTCGAGAATTGTTACCAAAATGTCGAAGCGTAAAGCTTTTATGCTGTCATAGAAGTTACCCATGATTGAAAAAGTTAAAAGGCGAGAAATGAAAAAGGACATTTCAGAAAAAATTCGTGTATCGTTTAGTACATTGTTGACAATTTAAAAGAATTAATACAAAATTTAAAAGTTTGCCAAAGAAAGTTCAAACAGAAAAAAAACTAAGGAAAACAAAATGCGGCAATGGTAAAATGGATGCAGATGAACAGGAAAAGGAATTTACCACACTCTTGAGACAGCATAATTAAAGGCAATACTGGATAAATTTTAAACACGATAAGCTAGTAAATTACCACACAATTCTTCATTTTTAATTTTAAACGTATAGAAACGGCATCAAACAAAAACTATATTTGGGGAAGGGGATCAAGTAGATGATGAAGTGTGTCAAATTGAATTAACAATACGCTTCCAAATTTACTGGACGGATACATCCCTGAGAATGTTTAACGTGAACGAAACGGGTCTTTTCTAAATGTCTTCCTCAAAAACTCTGGCTTTTAAAAACGAAAATTGTCGCGGACGAAAGAAAAGCAAGGAGAGAGTCATCTTAATGGTTGGATCAAATATGGCAGGTAATAAAAAATTGAGGCTTTTAGTGATAAGGAAAAGTGCAAAGCCTCGTTGTTTTAAAGGAATCCAGTCCTTGCCAGTTGATTATTTTAATAATAAAAACTCTTGGATGACCGGTGAACTTTTCCAAAAATGGATAATCAAAAAAGATCTAAAATGTTTGCGACAAGGACGGAAAGTTTTATTTTTTCTTGATAACTGTTAGGTGATTTATTTAAAGGCAATAAAGTTGAAAATTTTCCCATTGTTTGAGTATTGAGTATATTGAGTATTGTTGTATTCAACAACAATACTCCAACTAATGGATCAAGGCGTGATTCAAAATTTAAAAGTTTACTATCGTCACCGATTCTAACAGAGAGTTCTTGAAGCTATGTATCAGGGACGAGAATACAAATCAAATCTTTTGGATACAATAACAGATGTTTATATTCGTAATTATTTTAACAAAGCTGGGTATGGTACTTTTGATAATTGGCCCAACGAAGACTCAGTTCCATTGTTAACAATAAGATCAATAATAATCGAGAATAACAGCAACTTCAACAGAGTTTTACCAAGTGATGATTATCCTCCTACATTTGACGATTATGCTGCAGTGGATGCAAATGTTAATACCACGGAGATTCCTTCAGACGAAACATTTTTGAATGTTATTACATCTGTGGATGAGGAATCGGACTCATCAGTTAACAATACTGAAATCGAATTTATTCGAAAAAAAAACAACGATAAGGATATGGGAGCCGCATTTGATGATATTCGAAGTTTTATTGAAACAAGAGATGAAACTTTAGATGATGCATATTTAAGGTACTAAATAACATTTTGTTGTTGCATGATTGAGTTTCATGAAATTCCAAATAAAAAAGCTTTCAGTCTTATTGATCAATAAAATAACACCTAGATATTAAAAATATCGTATCGCTAAAAAATCAATGTCATAGTGCCCAAATCCATTTTAAAATATCATAACCGCGAAAAAACTTTTATTCTAAATTTTGTTCAATTTGGGCACACGTTAAACAAACAAATTTCCTATCGCCCAAAAACTCGAAATATCAAGAAAGGATTAGAAATATGTTAGGCTTTATTTCACTTTAAGAAAACTAAATAAGGCCAATTTTTTAACTTCCCATAGAAAGTTGTTGTAATGTGTCCGATTTGTCAAATTGAAATTTTTTACATTTCTCGAAGTTAGAGTCGAAATAAAAGATTTTTAGAAAGATATCTGTGCGTGCGTGTGAACGTACGTTTGCAAAGTTTTTTTCGTCGCCCATAGCTTAAGAACCAGAATAGATATCGAATTCAAACAGATGCAGAAAGATGCAGAAAGGGCTCTTAAATAAAATTGAGTGGGTGGTTTTTTACCATAGCAGTTTGAAAAAAGATGAAAATTTTAGTTAACCCTAAATATCTTACGAACAAAACAAGCAACAGACTTGAATTAAATTGTGTATAATATATTGTAACGTGATATCAAAGAAGTTTATTTCTGGAAAAAAAAATTAAATTTAACGACTTTTTGTTTTTTTTTTTTTTTTTTTTTTTTTATAAATCAAAAAAGCTGAAAAAATGTTCATCTTCCAAAATTTTACGACTAAAATATGATTTCATCTCCAAAACAATTGGGGTTGTAGTAGGGCAAATGCTTGGGGCAATATTTTGTCAGATTTAAATTCAAGGCATCCGTTTAACATTTTATACCCACCTCACCCCACCTGCATTCCCCCGAATAATCGAACTAATCCCTCCACTCTGGATTTTTTCCTAACTAACACGCCCGAGCTTTTTACCCAACCCAACATTGTAAATGATCTTAGTTCAAATCACTTGCCAGTTCTTATAGGAATTAATTCTACCCCTGTAGAGATATGTAATATTGTCTATGACTTTAAAAACACAAATTGGAACAGATTTAAAAGCATTTTGCGACAAAAACTAAGAGATATACCGGTCATTAATTCTAATGACATACATTTTGTTCAAATTGATGAGTCTGTGAGTGCTTTCACGAACTCTGTACTTGAAAGCTTTGAGCAATCTGTTCCAAAAAAAATTAATCTCCGGAACAATGGTAACGCATTACCACCTCAAATAGTAGAAACCATAAAAATTAGAAATAAATATAGAACTTTATGGATGAGGTCAAGAGATCAATTTTACTTCTCTGAAATAAAAACCTTAAACGAAATTATAAAAATATTGCTTGCCGATTTCCGAAATCAATCTTGGAACCATAAGCTTCAAGGCTTAGATAAAGGGAGTAAACCCTTTTGGAATATTATAAAAGTTGTTAAGAAGAAAAAATTTCACATTCCATCCTTTAAGATAGGTAATACAGTATTGCTTTCAAACGAAGAAAAAGCAGGTGCTTTAGCAACCGAATTCTGTGCTAACCACTTAGTTGCAAGCAATATAACTATAAACAGTTATATTGAAAACAACGTCTCGCAATCAATACAAAGGCTTAATACTAGTACTATTGATTTTACCGATGATATTATATCCACTGATGATTTCAAAGATATATTACGAAGTCTTAAAAATACCAAATCACCAGGATTTGATGGGTTAAAAAATTTATTTCTAAAAAATCTTCCTAAAAAAGGTATACAATTTTTAACTGTGCTTTTCAATGCATGTTTTAAAATAGGATACTTTCCAAATACTTGGAAAACGGCAAAAGTAATCCCAATCTTTAAGCCGGGCAAAAATGCTTGCCTGCCTTCTAGCTACAGGCCAATTAGTTTATTAAGCTCTTTAAGTAAGTGCTTGGAAAAATTAATAAAAAGCAAACTATTACAACATGTGGAACAGTTTGATATCCTGCCACAGGAACAGTTTGGTTTTAGGAGACATCATAGTACTGTGCAACAGGTTGACAGAATAACGAAAGATATTAAACACAACCTTACTATAGGAAAAAGTACGGGAATGGTCTTTCTTGATGTCGAAAAAGCATTTGACTCCGTTTGGCACGAGGGACTCATTCACAAACTTCTTATTTTAAATTTTCCAATCTATCTTGTAAAAATGATTTTATCCTTCCTTACAAAACGCACTTTCAAAGTCTCCGTTAATAATTGGTATTCCGATGTAATTGAAATTGTTGCAGGTGTACCTCAAGGATCCGTTCTTTGGCCCTTATTGTATATTATATACACACATGATTTTCCGAAACCCCATAACTGTAAAACTGCAATTTTCGCGGATGATACCTGCATTTATGCAACAGATGCAATTGGTTCCTTAATCGAAACAAATCTGCAATCTGCTTTGTTCTCAGTGCAATCATATTGCAATGATTGGAAAATAAAATTAAACGCTTCCAAGACACAGGCCCTCTTTTTCACTAGAAAAAGGAAAGCCTGTTTCCTTCCAAGCAATAGGCTTCAGTTGAATGGGGTTCAAACTGAATGGAAATCGAGCGCTAAGTATCTTGGGGTGCAACTGGACAAAACGTTGACATTTAGTTTGCATATTCAAGAAACACTAAATAAACTTAAACTTAATATGGCGATAAAAACTCTATATCCATTTATAAATCGTAAATCCAAATTGAGTGTTGAAAACAAATTGTTATTATACAAAGTAATATTTCAAAGTATAATGCTATATGGTTCTCCTGTATGGGGAACATGTGCTAAAAGTCATATTAAAAGGCTGCAAATTATGCAAAATAAAATTTTAAAAATGATGCTCAATCATCCCTGGCATTATTCTACGGAGGATCTGCACCAAGAAGCAAAAATTGAAAAAGTTGCATTTCGAATCTCAAAATTATACGATCGATATAAAATATTGTGCAGTTGTTCTGACAACAACTTAATATTAAATTTATCTAATTAAGGTGTTGTAATTTTTCTATTTGCTTGTTTATTATTTATGTTTTTATTTATTTATTTATTTATTTATTTATTTATTCATTTATTTATTTATTTATTTATTTATTTATTTATTAATATATTTATTTATTTATTTATTTATTTATTTATTTATTTATTTATCTACTTTTTTTGTGTTTATCTATTTATTTATTTTTGTTATTTTTTTAATAATTTATTATTGTTATTTATTTATTTGTTTAATTATTTATTTTTTTGTTATTTATTTATTTATTTTTTTTTATTTGTTGAATTATTTATTATTGTTATTTATTTATTTGCTTAAATATTTATTTTTGTCATTTATTTATTTATTTATTTATTATTTTAAATTATTTATATACATAACTGTGATAAACATAATTATGTTTTTATTTTTTGTTTTTCTGATATGTAAACAACATCTAACCCATTTCTCTCTTCTTACGGAAATATACTTATTTTTAAATTAAATGAAGGTTTTTCATGTAGCTTTTCCTTCTAAAAACTTCTTGTATCTGTGATATAATTATTGTATAAATGTTATAAGTTTTTCAGTAGTAAGGTAGAAAATACCATTTCTCTGTAAATTGTGCAATCTAGTTATACGAAAAAAATTTATATAAATTCAGCTACAATAAACGATACAATATTAATCTCCAAAACAATTTTGTGCAACGAAAAATAATGTTTTTGACATCTGATACAATTTTGAGAAAAATCGAATTGACAGCTTTTTTATAAAAAATAAAAATCTTAAAAAAAAAACATTACTCAAAGTTGTTTAAAATTGACTATCGATTCAAATATTTTTTCAAAAACTTTAAATTTAGGCTTCAAACTTATTTTATCTTATAAAAAATATTGTTTTCAACATTCTGAAATGTGTTGAGAAAAATCGAATTGACAGTTTTTTTTACAAAAAATAAAACAAAAAAAAATACTAAAACCTGGTAAAAATTTACTTTCGACTCAAATAGCTTTTCAAAAAATTAAAATATTGGCTTCAAACTTATTTTATTTCATTTATTTTTCGACATTCAGTAATTTTTATTTAAAAATCCAACAGTCTGTTAAAATCTACAAAAAATAGTACTCAAATTTGGTAAAAATTGATACGAGTACATATAGACAAACTTTTAAGCAAGACAAATCGACAGACGGGATGGGAAGTTATCAGTGAGGGTCGCATCCCAGCCTCTTTTTTCACTTTAAGAATGCTAAATAAGGCCAAATTCAATTTCCAACGACCTAAATTGTTTTGGGCTTTAAGGCATTTCTAAATTTTAGCGTTACAAATTGGTTTGGATGAGTACGACATTTTATTTGAGCTTTGTGACGTTTTCTTAGTGATATTTTCTACGACGTTTATCTTTGTGGGTATACGTTTTTTTATGACAAAAATGAATGTCACAAAGCTCAAACCCTGTCATAAAATCCAAATTCGAAATTGAAAATTCTTTTGGGCAAAATGGCAAATAATAATTTAGACGTCCTTTTTTGTAACTTTTTGGGCTTTATGATATTTTAGGTTTTAGACTATATGGTTTAGGGCAAAAAGACATAACACCAAAATTTATTAGAAAGATCATGGTTGCAAATTGTGTGAGTAAAGATACTATTGGTCCGTGCTTCCTTAAAAACTATGCTGTCCGAAACGTTGCAGTCAATGTACAGGAGCTGCAAGACGGTGCAATATGTCATACAGCTCGTGACGCAATTGATTTAATAAAGGAAACATTGGTAAGCGCATAGTTTCACGTATAACAGACTCGTGGGTTAGGCTCCCAGGTGACGGCATAGTTTCACGTAACACACACGTGAGTTAGGCTCCAGGTCCTGCGATTTAAAGCCAATTGACTATCTTCTATGAGCTACTGTGAAGTCGCTAATCCACGCCAATAAAATCGAAATGATTTGTCACAAAGGGTAAACATTTTTTGCGTTATTGTCAATATACGGTCATAAATGGTATCGAAAATTGGACCTCCAGATTAAACGATTTGATTTATCTCAAATACATATTTCGGAAATACCTCAAACTTCTATTTTTAATGCATAATTTCTTATGTTCTTTTTTACAATTTGGCTTATTACAAAAAAATATCATTTACAAATGTGTAATCAATGGAAAATTATCAGTGTGGTTTGCATCCCAGTCCAATTTAAAGGATAGCATTCAACTAAATTTATGGAGCTATGACAAAAAATTTACCTTTAAATTGGATATTTTGGAATATTACAAACAAAAGGAATAAGGATTTATTTAAAAATTTAAATACCATTTATTCACAACACACAAAACTAAAAAAAGTTCCTATTTATTTAACACCATTAGCATAAGGGGAGGATCAGGCTACTTAAATGCCTTTAAAACAATAAATAGTTACCTTTAATTGTATTGTTTTTTTATCTCTGTCTGTAACTGTCATAAGTTGTGGTTTTAATTTAAATATACTTACTAAAATATCAGTTTAAAACATCAATTTACCTGAAAATAAATAAAACAAAAAATACAATCGTTAAGTCAATTGGTTTTTAATTAAATAATAAAATTATTATTATATCTTTTGAAAAATGTGCTGCAATGGATACTCTACTCATGTAAAAACACAGTTTTCATTTTAATCGTATTTTAAAATTTCAATTTCATAAAAAAATAAATTTAATTTATACGTATTCAAAAAAGCATACAATGTATACTTTATATGCATTTCGTACTGATTAAAAATTATGATTAAACCACAAATAAATATATTTATGTATAAAGATAAACCAAATAACTTTGCGCCAATATTATTCGGCATTAATATCCAAATGCGTTATTAAACACACCGCCATTTACATTTAATTAAAAGATGAAGAAGGATACAAAGTTAAGGTACGGTATAAAAGGTTGTTTTTTGGTATAACATTGAAAACGGTGCTGAATCGTGAAAATTTGTAAAAGGTTTCGTTTCTCTCTCCCAAGCGCATATTGCAATGAAATTCCAATTAATTTCAATTAAAACCGATTAAACTTTTTATTTTTATTTTCCGTTTTTTGTTGACTGAAACACCAAGGATGATGGGAAAATCGTTACATTTATCTCTTAATTTTAATTTTTTCTCAATTTCAATCTCCATCTCCATCTGTCTGTCGTCAGGCTGGCTCCTCATTCGTCGTCAACGTTCTCGTCTCGTCCTTGTCCATTGAAAAGCACCGTGAAGGAAGGATATCCTGTTTTTTGTGAATTTTTCTTTTGTGAAAATGGAAATAAAATATACACTATATAAAATGTCAAATAAATTCAGTGTCAATTAATCATCGTCAGAGAGAGTGAAAAGTTGGCGTATTTTTAAGTTTTCATCTTCCTATTTGTTTTCGTAGGTCTAAATCTTCAAATAATGAAAACTCTTTATGGCAATTAGGCTAAAAAAAACTATTATTTATTATTCCGCATTCAAATTTTAAGTCAAAACACAAAAGATTTCGAATTCATTCACTTTCAAAAGATAAATTAGCTTGACAAGCGACACAAAAACACAAGACACAAAACACAAGAAGGGTTTAGAGACAGAGAGACTATAGTATATATTTTTGAAGGAGACATATCAGAGGCAATTAGGGCTGTTTTTGTGCGGTAGAGCTTATATTTTCCTCCAACTTTCAAGATTCTCAAAACGTCAAACAAATTGCTTTTAAGTTTATCATAACCTTTTTAGAAAACCTATTTCCTTACCATAGTTACAGGCTTCGTTTTATATATAATATGAAGCTTCTATGTCTATGATTCTTAAACGTAAACCAAACAAGAAAACTCAAACTAGGCAACCCTAATTAAAAGGAAAATATTGTATGAAAATATATAAACTCCTTGTATAATCTTCTTGGTAGTGGCAGAGCAGCGGCTGTGTGGCAGCGCAGCTGTTGCTTATAAATTAAATGAACACATACAGGTAGGGAAGGAACCTAAACCAGAGGCTTCTATATCCTATACGAACTACGAGCTATATGTTCTGTGTACCTTCATACGACATGGTAATGAATTTTAGCTCATTAAGGTGTATCCCCGGAAAATTTGATGACGAAAACCAGCCACCATCTAAATTTGCATCATTAGGCATATACATAACTACATATATCGTATTTATACCTATGAATATGTGTACTGCACTTATATTGGAATAGAAGAGGGCTTACGTTACTCAAAGTCATTTCCTTTACATATAACCCTGTGTTGTATAGACTTATATGAAAATTTGCATCGCGCCAAGATTAGTCCTTGTACTTGGGGCTTCGCCCAACAAGTGTAATTACTACTCGCACTCTCGAGAGGAAGTGCAAGGAACGTAATTTTATCGAAAACCAGAATTTATTCAGTTTAGCTGAGCTGAAAGTGAATTATAGGAGGATTTTAAGTTCTGCCCCTCTTAGTATGTTATCGAAGTATATTCAATGAATTTACAACATTAATTAGGGCTGTTTATCGAGTAGTCTTGAAATTCTATGGTTCTCTCCGACAAAATATGATATCCACGTCAGATCAAACATGAACAACACAAAAACTGTGTTTTAAAGTGATATACTCTTCGATTAGAAAAGTGATGATAGGGAACTATTACAAGAGGTTGCAAAGCCTCGATAACACTTTAAGTAAGTTTATACCCCTTGAAACTGACAGCAAACAGGTAAAGCAATAATTCAATACAACGGAACTATTGGTAGCAGTAATAAAAAAAGACAATCACCCTTCTCTTTGTAGAAGTCGTTCATTACATGCAGGATAGTGAAAGAATGCATTCTTTTGGGAATGCAATCTTGTGTGAATGCAATCTTTAAAAGGCTTTAATTAAATTCAGCTCAAACAAACAATTGATTGAATTCATTTTAAAACTAATTTTTCAAATAATTCAATCATCGAGCATTTGACTTCAAAAAGGTTGCAATAATTTTTTCAATCCAATCATTTGACTGCAGTTATTTACAGTCTTTTAATAAACTCTTTTGTAATCTTTCCATTCTCAATTATTCAGATCTTTTTGTTGTGAATAAAACATTTAATGACTCAACGCATTTGAAGAGTTGACGCTACAGCACACTTCTCATCAATTTAGCGGAAAAGGTCTTAGAATATATCTTACAAGCAACATCTTATTACTGACAGGAACTAACCTTTGTCCACAGTAGACGCAAGGCAATATACAACTTGCCAATTGTAGTAACTGCTTGGTGATTCCAAGCTAAAGTTTCGTTAGAAATAATACCTAGATTCCTAACAGACATTACAAATTGAGCTATTCAGCAGAAGTTGAAAGCTTGACTTATCAAGGGCGCGTTTGTAAAAACACAAAGTCTTAGATTTTCTTGGATTGATGGCGAGGTTATGCTTGAGAGCCCACTGTTGGATAATTACTCGATCTGCATCAACATAGTTAATAGGAGTTCTTAAGCTATCTACAGGAGTGTCGAAGTATAATTGGACGTCATCAGCAAACATGAACTTTACAAGATTTAAGCAGTGGAAGAAGTTCATTAAGGTAAAGTGAAAATAATAGAGTTCCAAGAATAGAACCCTGAGGGAGCCCTGCTGCGACTGTCACAAATGAAGATGTCTGATTTCCTACAGCAACGCATTGTTGTCGATTAGAGAAGTATGAGTGCAGAAGTTTCACCGCAAAACGAGAGAATTTGAAATCATACTCAATCAGTATTCTGGGTTAGCACAGTTAAAAGTCTTAGGGATAGGAAGTATCTTAGCATATTTCCATATTCTCAGATACTTAGAACTGATATGAATAGATTTAAATAAATGAGTAAGTTACTTCAATTAATGTTATCTAAAAATTCAATTCATTAAAGATCGCATTCGCAAAAGATTGAATTCGTTTGTAAGTCGCGTGAGTTAATATCAGCATAACCAAAGGCGAAAGATAAACACTACAGAGAAAAAGAACTACTAAACAGGTGAAACTTACAAAAATCGTTTAAACTTATGAAGTTGGCCTATAAGATTATTTTAAGTGATGAAATGCTGTATTTTGTCTTTTATCCCTTCCTGCCAATATTTGTATTATTTCAATGAAGCAACAAAATAATGACATTTCACAGAGATCTGAGGGGTTATTCTACCTGAGAAAGTGGCAAAAATATTTATTTTTTATAATTGGACATGGAACTTTATGTCCTCTTAAGTGGCCCAAAATACTATGGTCGGTAAAAAATTTTAGTAACACTAGTGAAACATGTTTAGAGGAGCTGTTAGCCTGGTCTTGGGTTTAATGCTTTTCTCGGGAAATATATTTTATATATTCAAAGAAGCCAAATTAAGAAAACAAAATCAGAGAAAATTTCATAAATATCTATCGGGCCGTTTTTGAGAATATTCGGATTTTCTATGGTGACAACAAATTTTTTTTTTAAATCCTTGAGCTCAATCGACCCAATAGTTTAGGCTGTATGAGCAAGGTCAGACCGATAGACGAACGATAACGAATATTCTATAGAATCGTTATTTCATGTTTTATTAAAATCTCGCTTCTGGTGAAATTCACCCATCCTTATCCTTCTTATTGAATATAACATACGTATATGCCTGCGTATGCGAAAAGAGAAATCCGTTGTTATGCCTTAATTAATTATTTGCCAAACATATTGCTATCCTAGGATACTCGTTACAAGACTACAAAAAAGTAAAGATTGGAATACTCATTAGAGCGAAATTTGCATCGGCGGTGGTGTTATGTTCGAGTATAGAATATAGCTCCTGATAAAATGCCATTGAAACAAAACCAAACCCAACCAAACCAAAGCTAAGCCCGAAAGGTTAAGGGATATCCTGGCAAAAGTTTTTGCACTTTTCAACATTAGAGCAGTACATGCAGATACATTACATATTCTCTGTTCGAGCTTTCTGTGCAATTATCACCATGTTTTCCTGTACTCATCCCAATTGATCCCTTTCCAAAGGAGAATATTCAGCGTATGAGTTTCTATGTTAGATACTTTTTTTTCTCGCAGCTATAGTTAGTTCCTGATTTATACCAAATAATCATAAATTGACTACGTTTGGAATGGATGAAAGGACGAATGGTCAGAATGCGGTCGACCCACTTTATACGTTCCTACTTATGGCAACAATGTGGCAACTTCTACGAGTAAATCTACTAAAATAAAGTTTTCTTAATTTGGTGAAATATCTCAGCCTCAAAATGACTCTTTTGAGAATTGTATCCAAACATTAAAGAAATAAAGAGACTTATATAGCCTAGCCTCTGGCTAAAGGTGTTTGAGGGTTTGTGTTTTTTATATCTATTTCTACATTGGTAGATGGATATTATTCTGTTCTCTGCAGATGTCGTTTATGGTTTCGTTTGGTTTTGGTGAATTATTTTTAGGAAATGTACTGTTAAAAGATACAAACAATTCTATATTTGTTTTTCTTCTTTTTGTTGCTATTGTTGTTGTTTTTGTTTTGTTGTATTTTGGGAAGTTTGAATTGGTCTCGAAGGAGTTCTTGAAATTATATTTCTTGGAATCTTACTTTTCTGTTTGTCTTTTGTTTCCTGTTGACAGATGGGGATTTCAATTTTATTTTGTTGATAAATCTTCGTTAATAGAATTAAGTTAGGATGTGATTCCAATGGTATTTAGGTGGGATTATGTTATGAGTTTGTTTATAGTGTCATTCGTTGTTTTAATATTATCGCACAATATCTGTATAATCCTTGCTAAGATTGTATCAGTTTTATTATTCGATTGTGAAATATTAATGGTTGATTATTATTTCATGCTTGGACAATGGACACACAGAGAAAACTTAAAGCTTTAAAAGATACAAAATTGGTAGGAAATTTAATTTTGTCAGAAACGGCAGTTTTGACAAAAAAACGAACTGACTTAGAAATAATAAATATGGAAAACTGTGACAATGTAAATATTTAACAGTACAAATGAGAGAAAGTATGACAGATTGAAAGTTTGACGGTACTGCAATATGGCAGCATCATTTTGTGACAATATTGACAATAGGATCATTGGACAGTAAACAACAATACGTAAGTAAGACAGTAAGACAGTAAGACAGTAAGACAATACGACAGTAAGACAGTAAGACATTAAGACAGTAAGACACTAAGATAGTTAGACAGTAAGACAGTAAGATGATAAGATAGTAAGATAATGGGACAGTAGGGCATTTGGGCATTAGGACATTAGGATATTAGGACGTTAGGACATGAGGGCATTAGGATATTGAGCCATTAGGATATTAGGACTTTCGGATATTAGCATATTAGGAAAATAGGACAGTATTACGCTAGGTCAGTAGAACTGTAAATATATGGTTAAAATAGATTTGACTATTTTAAAAACGATTTATTCAAGTTTTTTAAAACGTCCCATAATAGCAACAATACCTTGTTTCTCAAGAGCAAATCGATACTCATGGGGTTATGTTCACACAATAAAAGATGTTTCTCAAAAACTCATCAGCCAAACGTAAAAAAAGAAAAAAAAAAAAGAAAACGTTGTCATCTCATAATAGAAATCTTAACTTCAATAATAAAATTGGCCAAACAAAATTCCGTTCTAATAGCAGTAAGACAAAAGCTATTTCAATTAAGATTAATGGTCTTTTAAAGACGCATTTCAATCAACTTCATTCAGATGATGCGAAATAAGAGCAGAATGTCATCCTCCTCATCGTCATCGTCATCGGTCGAAGCTCCGTCATAGCTTCGTTGTCATGGAAAAAGGTTGTGTTTCTACAAATAGCATTTTCAATATTAAACGCTCATAGCTTGTATAGCTTGTAGCTCATATATGTAGGTACACCCTGAAGATGGAAGAAGTTAGCCCCAAACGAATATAAATAGATACGAGTATGTCTATATAAGTGATCCACCTACATATTGTTGGAAGAAGATGAAACATTATTGTTGGACACTTGGTTTGAAAATGCAATTATCTTAGTTTTGCCTTTAAACACAAAAGAGGAAGCTAAGAGGGAAAACTTCATCAAAAATATACCTCGCATCCATTATTGTCATCTTGTCTGGGTTGTCTGTAGATTCTTTTTATTTTTTATTTGACTATGCTGGTTGCTGATGGAACATGGAACCAGCAACTAGCTGTAGATACTATAGATGCTCAGGCCCATAATATCAGAAATCAAATTGAAAAGAGTGTAGATAGAAAGAACCTACAGAGAAATTTTATTTTGTAACCCAGACCTGGGTTGAATATGAGGAGTGCCGACGAGGACAACGACGAAGACGAAAACGATGCCAGCGCCTGACGGAAATGGAGGATGGAGGAAGAACTGTGACTATGATGGTTGCATCTAGTTGGCTATTATTTAATTTTCTACTCTATGCTCGTTTTCGTTCGTTAGATGCTTCTGCTCCCGTTGTCGTTCGTCGTTGTCCTCATCCTCATCGTCTTTGTCGATGTTAGACTTCGTTGTTTGCAATCGCAGTTGTCACAGTTTTTGTCCTTGTAGACCGTTTTAATATGATCGTCCATCATTCGGGGAGTGGTTGTTGGTAATAAATTGACTCATTGCATCAAAAGAAATTTATACACTACTCTTCTCCTCCTTTACTCCAATGCTTAACCACCAATCATTTTATGATGTTTGCCGTTTATCTTATCAGCTTAAAATATTTATCTGACTTTGAATAAACAGATAAAGACCAATCACTTAATGAGAAATGTTCAAGTAGGATCTTTAATTTGTCTTTTCACAATTTCCGTTTTCTTTGACACAATGACGGAAAAAGTTTATGACATGATGAAATTCTTTGGTATTCTTTGAAGAAAAGTTTTTTCCTTGGTATTTTTTTATTTCTAAAGTTGTGGCAAAGTTGGATGATCAAATGTACGCCTAGTGAGATAAACTTGAAAATTCTCCTAAATGTGTGTGGGTATTGAATGCTTTGCTTTCCACTGAAATAGTGTTTGACTGGCGTGCCCGTTCCGTCTTTGTTTGGATTAACAACACCAAAAAAAATTATGATTTTTAAAATAAAAATCGCATATCAGTAAGAAAGCAAGTATGTCAGCCAGTAAGTCAGTCAGTAAGTTAGTAAGTCAGTCAGTTTGTTAGCAAGTCAGTCAGTAAGTCAGTCAATAAGTGAGTCAGTAAGTTAGTCCATAAGTCTATCAGTAAGTTAGGCAGTAAGTCAGTTAGTAAGTCAGTCAGTAAGTCAGTCAGTAAGTCAGTCAATAAGTCAGTCAGTAAGTCAGTCAGTAAGTCAGTCAGTAAGTCAGTCAGTAAGTCAGTCAGTAAGTCAATCAGTAAGTCAGTCAGTAAGTCAGTCAGTAAGTAAGTCAGTCAGTAAGTCAGTCAGTAAATCAGTCAGTAAGTCAGTCAGTAAGTCAGACAGTAAGTCAGTCAGTAAGTCAGTCAGTCAGTAAGTCAGTCAGTAAGTCAGTCAGTAAGTCAGTCAGTCAGTAAGTCAGTCAGTAAGTCAGTCAGTAAGTCAGTAAGTAAGTCAGTCAGTAAGTCAGTCAGTAAGTCAGTCAGTAAGTCAGTCAGTAAGTCAGTCAGTAAGTCAGTCAGTAAGTCAGTCAGTAAGTCAGTCAGTAAGTCAGTAAGTCAGTCAGTAAGTCAGTCAGTAAGTCAGTCAGTAAGTCAGTGAGTAAGTCAGTCAGTAAGTCAGTAAGTCAGTCAGTAAGTCAGTCAGTAAGTCAGTCAGTAAGTCAGTCAGTAAGTCAGTCAGTCAGTAAGTTAGTCAGTCAGTAAGTCAGTCAGTAAGTCAGTAAGTAAGTTAGTATATCACTCCGCTAGGGTTCTAGCTATTTTTGAATTCCTGTACCTTAGAAGCCCCTTATGCTATAAAATTTAAGTTAAGAGTTCTCAACTAGCTTACAAAGTATTGAAAATTTACAGTTTCTAACTCAATTGGTTAGTAATTGGTCAAAAACTCACTGAGTTCGTGTTTGTAAAAATGAAAAAATGCCAGCATTTATATTTTAAGCTTTCTCTGTTAGCCAATAAATGTCAAACCCTTCCACTAAAAGGTTTCATTTTGATATTAGAAACAGCGTATTGATCTTATAATTTTAAAGATGAAGGCAATGAGTTACATAGATTAAATAATCTCTGTCAAGAAACTCTTCTTGTGAAACTTTGAATTGTGAACTGGTGCCTGCATATTTTTATCATTTTTAAAGTAAATTTTAACAATTTTAATGCATTGTTACGGCGTGTATCGTTCTATTTTTATTAATAAAGTAGTTTTTATCTATTAACTGTTAAAAATTGACAGCTTTCAATTTCATAGGGGCCCAAATACCGGGCAACTCAATATGATACCTCGTATTGAAAAACTTGTTAATTATAAAATGGGTCTTATTTCGTGTAAAGGGACAACGTATTAACATTTGTTACTTTTTTGTTGATTTAAAAACCTTTTTTGCATTCAATAAAAATTGTGAAGCCTGCGTGAAAACATATTCGAGGAGACTAAATATGAACACCCACTCGTTTTGTTTCAATTATCAACTTAATTATATTCCCAAACCCATGAGAGGTTCGTATTTTCGACAGCCCTTAAAACATGTCATTATAGTTAGTCCCACATAAATTGTTAACAAGTTAACATGGCTCAGGTTATTGTATAAGTGTCAACTGGCCTTAAATTTAAAGTTAAATGACAAAATGTTGCTTTATCCGTTCCGTCGTGCGTCGGTCGTCCCTCTAGGTCGTCTGATGTTATAAACGTAAAGTTACACTCTCCGCAATGTCGTCATTAATTACTTAAAAGCTTTCGAAAAACCCTTATGTCTAGGCCAATAGCAATCACTACATTTTTAGGGGTTGAAGAGATGAGAAGGGGGGAGTATAACAAATACCTTCCATTTCTATATATAACATATAACATTGGCCGAGAAGATGAAAGGACAACATCAGAGTCATTCTCGCATAGTTCTAGGTACATATGTACATCCTGCTAAACTCTCGCTCTCTCATGTGATGGGAATAAAGTGTTCAAAAGAGACAATGGCTTATGTAGCCTTTTACCACTTTATGTTCAAATTGGTGTCGAGTTTTGTTAGTTTGTTTCAACAGACTGCCTTTTCTGCTACTTAAGGGGATTGTTGAAGTAAAGGGAATCCTTGCAAAAGGATCCAAAGTTAAAGTACTATACTCATTTGAACTGACAGCAATGGAACGGAGAGATGGCAAATTGGCATTGTTCTAAGTTCTGCTTTATAAGCTTTATAAGCATATGTATACTTGTACACATCACCTATAAGGATAAGAAGGAACGATTCTCTGAGATAGTTGCTTCTTATTCTCGAGTTTCTTAAAAAGTAGGTATGTAGGTAGAGGTATGTCCTTCTACCACCCCCACCCAAAAGTGAAAATGTGTTAACACACTTCGCTTGAATTGTGTCGGTGGCGTTCGTGGGTTGGTTTGTCATAGAAATGTGAACTGTGAACTTCTTAATCATCAAGATGCCAGATGAAATGAATGATTTTGTTTGTTTGGATGTTCTGATATTCAAGTCTACAAAGTTACACACAATTTCTAGAGAATCTACTTTTAGAGAGTGATGGAACACTTTAAATGCATTAGTCATTGAATATCTTTGGAGCTTTAGTTGGAACTGGAGCTGTAGCTGGAGCTGGAGCAAAAAAAGGACAATGACAACGAACTTAATCGTTATCCTGTCTTCGTTGAATTGTCAGCTTCAGATTATGAACTGTGATTCGGAGGAAGTCAGTTGTTCCGTTCGTCGTTGCTTGAAGCTCCTAAGTGGTATCAGTGAAGTGTATGGGATGAGATGTTCTTTTGTTTTTGAGGAGAAAAACTATGCGAGATAATGATGAATGAAGGAAAATGCGATTTTCTGGTCTTGACAGCAAAAGGAGATAGTAAATTTAACTCAACATCAAAAACGAGGCATTAAATATTTAAGTTGACTTCTTTCTTAAGAGGGTGATATTTCTTAAGCAGTTAGCAGCAGCTTTAAGGAAAAGTTAAGGGAACTATCACATGGAAATTATTAGAGTATTTTTATGACTAAGAGGAAGTGCATTACAGTTTTTGAGAGTGTCAACTTTAAATTGATAGGGGATATAAATTAAAGTCAGATCCTTTTAAACTTCGTTTACTAAAAGATGGACTAACTTGTCTTCAAAATTTTCAGCCATCCAAAAAGGATCTGGATCAGTCATAATTGTTAAAATTCTTAAAAAATATCGAGGTCGAAAAAAATATTTAAAAAAAACCATGGATTCAGATTAAACAAATTTTTTTAAATTTGAAAAATCAGACAATTTGCAACTATGCAAAGTTAAAAATAACTTAATTCATTAAAAAAAATAACTGCCAAATGAAAAACAACCCACAACAAAATTTTATATCGCTCTTATTCCGGGGACTAATTTCTCACCCATTTAAACTTCTTCTTGCATTTCAAAAGTTTAAGTTTTATGTTCCTCCACTAAAAATTTATTTGAAGTAACCAAAGCTGAAAATTTGTTCTATGCATCCCGACAAAGTTGGATTTTTATGTTGTCCTTATTTCTACTTAAAGTTTTTTATTATAATTTTGCTAAAAGTTGTTCCTAAGAGTAGTGAAAGTGGTGCCCTTATCACAGCATTTCATGCATGCACTTCCCCAGAAATGAATAATAAAACAAAACAAAGTAAAAACACCATAACACTTCATATTCAAGAAAATGTGCGAAAGTTGAAAGCATATTTAAGGCTCCACACACAAAAACACATCAAAACCTAAAAGACTATAGTTTTCCAAGGAAGAAAAGCAAGAAGTGAAAATCCGCGAAAATTGTTCTTTTCATGTTTAAATTACGATGTCCTTGTGTGACATAATGTTTGAATATGAACATTTGTACATAGGCAAAGTTTGGCCTAGAATTAAGGTTTAAGATTTTAATCTTCAATCTCTAATCAAGAAAAGACACACATAAAATTCTCTTTTTCTTTTTATTTTTTCTTTGAGTTTTGAGTTCCTTTTAATTTTTGACGTGCTGCTGCGATTATTTTTGTTCTTTCAATTTTTTCGTATCTCGAAAAACAATTTAAAGAATCTGAGTTTGTTCTTTATCCTTTGAATGAATTAATGAATGATGAGGAAGGAAGGAAGGGTGCGATTGTGAAGAATATAAAATGCTTTGAAAACACAATTAAAGAAAAATTGCTATAAGCTACAGAACAAGACTGTGAAATGGGAAGAACTACCATTGTTCTATTGCGAACATAATCCTTTTGCGACTGTCGGCTTTTAACTATTTTTTAAGTATTTCTTTATATTTTATTTTATTTTGCAAGCAGAAATAAAAAAAGGAAGGATGTGAAGAGAAAAACTATACAAGTCATGAATCGTGATGTCTGGGTTCTTTTTTCTGTGTCCTTTTTTCCTTTCGAGCAAGAAACTTAAGGATTTTGCGGTTTTAATTGAATCTCGAGGAATTAAGTCCTTGTTTGAAATTGCAAGGATAAAATTAAGTGAAAATGCTTTTCGTGATCAAAAACTATCACATCAAAATTAACAATCAATTTTTGCGGTTTCAGAAGTTGTTTTGTGTTTCATGGAATTAAAATTTGGAAGTTTATGAAAAAATGAGATTTTTTTAAAATATTGGTTTAATAAAGGGAAAGGAAAAAGGATATACGGATGCTCATTAGTTTTGATTCTCTGCACACTGCAAAGAGTGGTAAATATCAAGTCTGCTGAATAATTTGACATTCGTGAAGCGCGGCTAAAAATCTTGGTACCTAACAGTACTTCAAAAAAAAGGCTCAGGGGTAATATTGAGAGAGCCATTAGAAGTACAGGTGTCACTGTTGAATTCCTTGAGGGGAGAAATGTAATAGCATATTTCGGTAGACTTTAAGTCTAATGAAATTTTAACCAAACTTTTTTTTTAAACTTTTATGAAAAGACTTAACATTGATTTTAAGTTTTGTTGACATTGCATTAACAGTTAAAGGTAGAGGGTGATAATATATTCAACATTCAAGTAGTACGGCAAAAGAACGAATCTCTGTACTTAACAGCACTGTACTAAACGTTGCACTTATCTTTATGGAAGGACTTAACATTAATTCTTAATTTGTGGGCTTTGCATTATCAATTAAAGGTAGAGCGTGATAAAACGTTCGACATTCATGAAGTACGGCAAAAGGACAAATCTCTGTACTTCATATTACTGTACGAAGCATTACGCTTCCTGCACTGAAATCGAAGCGGAATAAAAACTGAACTAATAATATATAACCCAGTTGCCACTACAAATTTCAAATAATACCAAACTGTGGGTCTCATTAATTAAACAAATATTACAGCTTATGTACGTTTCCGTTTAATTATTTATTTAGTAGAGTCAAATTACAAGACCAAAAGTATCCTTTTATTTAGTTTTACATTTAATTATAAAAAAAACATTACAACGAAGTTCAGAGAACTAAGAGACCGATTTTATGCTAAGCAACGTTGAAAATCAGAATTAGGATTAAGATTTGAATTTTGGTATCTTTTTTTTTGAAGGCCTGCCAAAATACTTTTTTTTTGGTTTTATTCTAAAAGGTAATCATTCTTCGGTTGATTAAGAGTCGGCACACAATTTTGTAGGACTATAACTAATTTAAAACATACATTTAAATGACGTAATAATGTTGTGTATGCTGTACACTACTCTACAAACAAACCCATCAATCCTCAAAGAGCGATCAAACGTAATAACGTTTAAAAATCAAAAACACCAACATTGATTTCGATAAACGATAAAAGTCAAACTCTTATCTGCAGTGATTCTACTGCGGATTGTGTATTTTGTTATTCATATACAATTTCTACTGTACTACGAATAGCTTTTCAAATTCATTATTGTCATTAGATCCGGGATTTCGTTTTGAAACACCCAGTACTTTTTTATCTTATGCTTGACAATTTTTGTAATAAATATTAAGATAATTTTAGGTTAAAAACTGAAATAATTCGGAATAACAAATTTTCGTGACCTTTGACTTTCCGCAACTTATGACAAAGACACAAGATCTTAAGTGACTACTCAAACAATGTATAGAAATTAAAGTATTTACGAGTTTTTAACATATGATCTCTGATTTCGAGGTGGATTTATTGTACTCTCATTTGGAATATCATGTTTAAAAGCTGTAAACTAATATAACGGTTAATATTAATGACTTTTCATATAACTATTCTTCAAAAAAAAACTTTAATATTCTAAATTCACACTAAACAACGACAAACCAATAAATGTTCACTAAGGCGTATACGCACTTTTTTTGATAATTGTCCCTATTGCTCAACCTACATATGTACATAAATTTTGAAAATATTTGAATGTGTATGCATATGCATACAGTCAATAAGGTCTTTAGCTTAATATGCTAACCCGTGCCAACTTTTGCCTTAAAATATTTTTTTATAAGATAAAAGTTATGCACACGCACATGAAACTTACATAATTTATTTTCAATAATTCTTTTTTTTTACTGTACGTAAGCCATTTCATATCTATGCATAATATGCCCTATTAGTAGCATTTTATTTCACGAGAAAACCCAAATTAAAACTTTACTCGTAGAGGGCCTTCAAATAAATACGAAGGATAAATGAATAACTCTTATAAGGATGCTCAATTGGAATATGTGTGTACGGTGTGTAGGTTAAAGAAAATCAAAAAAGGACTTGAACAGTTAACATGATTTACATTTTATCAACATTAAGAATAACCTTCTTCTAAGAAATATGTGGGTTTCCATCACATATCATTGTCTATATGAATTTGTTTTAAAAAATATGATGGCATATGTTGCATTGTATACTCCAATCGGGGTAACCTATTGTTTGAATTAATTTTTGAACCCTTATATATTTATTTTCATTTAAATTGTTTTGTATGAAAGAAGAACCCTTCAAACAAACATCATACTCATACCCAATATCAAGCCCAAAAATGAGTTATTCTTTTTTTCGACAACTTTGGACCCTTTTCAAAAACACTGAACACTCTGTCAAGTTTTCATCTATTTATGATGAAATGTGTAGGATATATCCAGGACTTAAATATTTATGTATAATTTTTCTGTTCGAAAGGAAATGTTTTTGTGAAAAATTGGTTCATTGATTGCACAAAAAAAAATTAGAAAAATATAAATCATTTTAAGTTTTTGAAGTAAAATTTTTGGCCTGCCTATACCTTTCCTTCAGTTCACCATTGTGTACGATATGAATGAAGTTCATTTTCATTTTCATTTGCCTTTTCCTTTGCCTTATTCACATTTTCTGCATACATACATATATATTTTTATATGAGAAAGAACACCTCGTGCGCCATTCTATAAATAAATTCACATAGTACAGCACAGCACTGAATTGAACTGAACTGAGTGAGGAAAATTGTTTGGAAAACACAAACATTTTCTTTAATTGAGGTTACTTTACCTAAATATATGCAACATGCACGATGTGTGCGGTGCGGTTTGTTTGTACAGACAAAAAGAGAAATGAATTATTAATTATCTTGTAGATGAAAAGCAAAAGAAAACATAAAATAATAACAAAAAAGTTTAAATTATCAAAAACAAAACAGGAGAGGAAAATTGTGAACAAGTACAAAAATACATTTGTCCTAGATGCGATTGTTTAATTAATGAGACATTCGCATGGCCTGAAGGTAGGTTTTGGGAACATTCAAAAAATCATACACACAAAAATGTATACATCACAATATTTATGTGAATTTTCTATAAAGGGCTTATTTCAAGAACATCTCATTCAAACCGACACGATTTTTTATTCCAACAATAATATTTATATTAAAATTTCTAAGGCAATTTCTGTACAGCTGAATTTATTTAAAAAACCATTCTAAATACATAATAATTGGTCTTTAATGTTTTTGTTTTTGTGTGCGTTGGATACGTATTTGAATTACCATCTTGATTTTTAATTTATTCAATTTAATGAGCGGATTTATTTTTGGATTAAGATTTTGCCTTGTATCAAATAAAACCAAACCAAAAATAATAAAGAATTCATAAGTCTGTCGGGCTAATGATATGTTGGCATCATAAAAATGCCAACAAGTGCTCTATTTGTCTTAAGTATAGTACTTGAAGTTAGATATTATTAGGAATAGAGTGGTTATTAAGCAAGGCTAACTAGCTTTGAACTGATTTAAACAATTCTTTCATTCAATTTGATTGGGATTTGAATTGGGAAATATTTTAAACAAATGGTAAACATTTTTTTTCTCAATTACATATATTTAAAAAAATGTTTTAAACAATAATTTAAATAGAAATACAAATAGTAAGAAGTCTAAATTTAGAATTGTTTGTTGCGCATTTATCGATTATGTAGAGTTCAATCTTCGATTAATTGATGATAGTGTTTAAAGCAACATTTTCTTTTCAAGGGCACTTATTTTTTTTTAATATTTTGATCTCAAAACAAAATAAAAAAAGGGTCTGGGATGCGACCCACACTGATACCTTCCAATCACGTCTGTCGACTTGTCTTATTTAAAAGTTGTAGGTTTTCGTGTTGTGTTAAAAAAATGTCACTTGAATTATTTTTAAAAAATTTTAAATTACCAACAATATTTTTCACATAAAGAAATAGTTTAGTTTGAAAATCTAGTTTTGTTAAATAGATTTTTGGTCGACAACGAATGTTTAACCAATTTTAGTAGCATTTCTTAAATTTTTACAAAATCAATGGATGAAATTAGTTTGACAGATATCAAGAATAGAACATCAATTTTTACCAAATTTACGTAGTATTTTTTGTAGATTTTATTCTTTTATGAAAAAATGTTCTGTTGGATTTTTATAAAAAAAAACTACTAAATATCGAAAACAATATCTTGTGTGACATAAAAAAGTTTAAAGTAAATATTTTTAATTTTTGAAAAGCTAATTGAGTCGAAAGTAAATTTTTACAAAGTTTGAGTACTGTTTTTTTAAGGTTTTTATTTTTTGTAAAGAAAACTGTCAATTAAATTTTTCTCAAAATTTTACTGAATGTTGACAACACTATTTCTTAAAAGATAAAATTAACTTAAAGCCAATATCTCAAAGCTTTAAAAAGATATTTGACGAAAATAAATTTTTACCAACTTTAAGTAATGTTTTTTGTATGTTTTATTTTTATATAAAAAAAACTTAAGATTCGTTTTTTTTTTTAAATTTTACCAAATATTAGAAACTATATTTTTCCTTGCACAAAATTTGTTTGGAGCTAAAATCATTTTTATTTGTAAAATTTTTGAATGCATCTTTCTGCATTATTATCTGTATACAAAAATTTATTTGAAGGCGATATCTCTGCTGGATCTTGAGCTATGGACGACGAAAAAAACCTTCGCGAACGTACGTACACGCGCACGCACAGACATGTTTCTAAAAATCTTTTATTTTCAATTCGACAAATCGGACCCATTACAATAACTTTCTATAGTTAGTAAATAAATGAGTAGAGAACAAAAGCCTAGTGACTTACAACTCTAAACCTTTATGGTGTATTAGTATTTTATATAGAAAAACACAAAAACTATGTAAGAAGATTCAATTTTTTTTATTCAAGTTTTTTAAAAACATATATTAAAAAATTCAAAGCAGGTATTCTTAAATGTATATATATATAAAGCTTAAAACAGCTTTAAAAAAAGTCCAATTTCAAAATTATCACTTTTAAACTTATTTTTCAAAATAAATTTAAGGTTTTTTCAAGACTTAATGCTGAGCCAAAAGAAAAGAGAGCCTTTAAACTGCACCAACTATAGACGAAACAGTCGACTTAACCTTCTTACAAAATCTTCTCTGTTGTACTATGCGAACGTCATTAATCATTAACCTAATAGTGTGGTCCTAAGACCAAGCCTTGTCTAAGCCAGGAAAGTCTACAGTCGATGAAATATTCACACTACGATAGATCCTGGAAAAAATTGAAGAATGTTAATAGGACACCCACAATCTTATCATCGATTTCAAGGCCGCATATGACAGTATTAGAGGGACGAGGTGTATAGAGCCATGTCTAGTTTTGGCTCTGTTTGTGCAGGATGACCATGGAAAATTCGCGCTGTTCCATAAAGATTGGAAACAACTTAACAGAACCTTTCTATGTCAAAAAACACTTTAGGCAAGGTGATTACCTGTCATGCGATTTCTTTAACATGGTACTTTAAAGAACAGTGCAAAGCTCCGAAGTCAATACTAGAGCCACTATCTGTCAAAAGTCTGTCTTATTACTAGCATATGTTGATGGCATTGACATTGACATAATCAGAAAAACTCAGAGTGATGCCAATGGGGCTTTTGCGAACATTGAAGCAGAGGGTTTAACTGTTATTGAGGGCACAAAACAAAGTTAAAACTGTCATCAAAAAAGGACCTACAACACCGTCTTTCTCTCGAGAGAACAAAGTGTCACTATATAAGACCCTCATTTCCCCCGTCCTGCTATACGGTGCAGAAGCATGGACTATGACAAAAGCGGATAAAAGTACCTTAAGTAATATAGAGTCAAAAGAAAACCCATAAGTCCTCTCATAATTAATGATAATTTTCGTAAAACTAATATCAGAATTTAAAGATTTGTTCTCTGTAACATCATCGCATACAATTTTAATTTTAAGAGCTATTAGCTTAGCTTAAAAATACAGTATAATATATTTTGTTAAAATTTTAAAAAGGTGTATTTCAAAAATGTAATATAATCTAAAAATTAAAACGTGAGAATTGAATTTAGCACTGCTAAGCCCTTTTAAACAACACTTTTTGATTTAGAGTGCAGAAAACAAAAACTTTATTTTTTTTGATCAGTTTAAATATGCTCATTTGGAAAAAAAGGTAAATTTAAATGTTTGTTTCAAAACACCAACAGCTCGAATTTACCTGTGCTGCGATCTTCGTTCATCTTTAATCTTAAAGCGTTGTTTCAAAGTACATATACACATAGCTCTATCCAAAAAATATTCGGTACTCACTTACTAAACATCTCCATGTATTTTAACCTTCATAAAAACTCTAAATCTAAAACAAAAAGCTTGATTATGTTTTCTGCTATGTTTGTTTCATCTTCCCGCTAAGAACTTTCGCACTAATCAACTTTGTTCATCAGTTTGCTAAATACTAAATAAACTTTATGAGGCATATACTCGTGTTTACTATGTTAACATGAGTGAAAATCATAGATACGAGTATTCCAACGACCTTTTATTATATTCAAGTTCCAAAAACCAAGTTTTACTGCCCATATCCAGTTAATTTTGCAGAAATATTAAATTATACTTTTTATTACTTTGTTGTTATATGTCACCAAAACGCGTGCTAATTTATCATCACGTTGTGATACAATTTTTGTCTTTACTATCAACTTCTTATGACTAAACAAATAAAGTTGCAGTTTTATAATAAGATATACTTTATGTTTATAGTATATCATATCATAACTAATTAAATTTCAAAGTGTCAAGAAGACGATGAGGAACGGCGTACGACGAACGACTGGCTGCTGTCCTACTGAACTCAATTCAACAAACAACCCAACATTTTAATACCTTTAATAAAAACTGATGCCACAGCAAAATCGTTTTTGCAATATTTTATCCATCTACAAAGCTCCAAGACCAAGCTCATCAGACACTCGACCGAAATACCAACATTGTAAGTACCTTTAGCTATATAAACCTATAGGTATGTACATATGTTTATAAAACCCACTCTTAAATGCGTCGTCGTGGTCGTCGTTATATTTGAAGAGAGTTGAGGTTCCTATCCGGAAATACCGCACCATTATTTATGTGACAAAGCACCTTTAGCCACAAAATATTGAAGCATTCTCATCGATTACTCGATAAAGTGGAAAATTTTCACCTGAGCTATTTTTGCATAAAACAAATATAACACCGACGAACGACCGATACGATGAGACGAACGGGACCAGACCTCTGCTGTGAAGAAGGGTTCCTTGTTTTGTTCGGTTTTTATGATTTGGTGCTAAGGCAGATGAACTTTATTTGAGGGTCTATTGTGGGCACACAGTATAGAATATAGGCGGTTGAACCTAAAACTTGTTATGAAATCGGTCAAGCAATTAGTCACCGGAAATTAATGCGGGCAATAGCATATAATGGAATGCCAGACGTATTTTCTTTTAGAACCCTATTCCGACCGAACCGACACAAGTGATATGTTTGTTTATGGCAACTATTTTGTTTCAACCACGTTTTGATGAGCAAAATGCAATTATTTATCATCGTGGCGTCACGTCCTCGTACAGTTACAGCAAGAGGCGGCTAGACACAGAGGTTTGATGTTGAACTCGGGATAGGTTTTGTAATCGAAGGGAGCCGTAAGTCCAGTGTTGCCAACAACATACTAACTCTTTCAGATACATTTTTAGAAGTTGTTAAAGAAATGGTAGAGATAAATATCATGAAACTTTTAGTTGAACAATTATTAAATTAATAAAACTTTCATAACCGCAGTAAAACTGAGCATCAATTTTATAAAAATAATTCAATAAAATTCAACATAGTATTGAAAAATAACGAAGTTGGCAATATTGGTAATTTATTAGAAGCTAAACACAAACGAACAACACCAAGTGAATTAAATGCTCTTTCGTAATTATGTAATTAAGTGAATAGTCTTAAGAAAACGGCGAGAGATAGAGAAGCCCCTTCAGGGCAAAAGTATAGTGTTCAGACGTCAGACTTGGATGAATTAGCGCAATTTATTTCATCTAAAACTCATTACAGCTTGAATTAACTTGTATTTATTACTTTAAAGATATTACGAACAAAAGAAAAACAACATTTAAAATGATGAAGATAGAGAATTAATAAATATGGCCTTTTAAACTTTTGCTTTTTCTTTATTTTATGTTTACCAAAATCATTATGATTTTCTCATTTCGCCTTAAGAGAAAATAATTTTCTATTTGAATTTGGAATTCCCTTGATTGAATTTTATATTTAAAAACAAACATTTTGATGGAAATGTCTCGAGAGCCGGATGTTTTAAAAATAGAAGTCGTCTGCAATATTTAAACATAAAATCTTGCAAACAAAAGTCCAGGGCAGAAAATAGTTCTTTTCTATATCCACCACAAAACTTAGTACACACACATAAAATATATGTACATTTTAATGACCATCCATTATTTGTTTAAAAATAGATCAATATATACAAAAACAAAAAACACAACGCACAACAAAATGAAAGGTAATGTCTTTGGAAATTTTGTTTAAGAAATTATTAAGACAGAAAATATTGCGATAAAAAAATGTTGAATAGGATTCATCTTTTCTTTTATTTTATAAACAAATAGTTAATGCTTTCGCACTTCAATATTACATGCCAATTGATTTATATAATTATATATTTGAAGAAAAAAAAAGTAAACAAAATAAATAAAAATCACAACGAAGAAAAACTCAAATAATAAACTTTTAGCAAACAATAATTCGAACTTTTTCCCAATCAAAACAAATATTGTTTGCGTAAATTCAACACTTCCAATCGCTTAACCTAAGTAAGTTATGTGATCACGAATCTCATATTGAGAGAAAACAAAAACAAAATCAAAATATATTCAGAACATATGAAAAATGCCGGCAAAAGAATGTACAATTCATATGTGTATTGTGTACATAAATAAATTAAAACAACAAAACAAAAAACTAATATTATTTAACTTTTTTCCAAATACTAAAATTTTTTGTATTGAATTTTCGACAGAAATTGTGAATAAATTATTAGAAAATACACTAACTGATGTGAGTTTTTGATGAAAAACCGGAAACGGAAATTTGCATATCAAAACAACACTACATAAACCAACGAATCAAATTGATTGATTTATATGCTTAGTACTCACACCAGGGGGGGATTTCATCGAAACAAATTATGACAGTTGTTAAAACATTGCGTACAGGAAATGTGAATATTTAACGAAAAATGTTTATACATTTTTTAATTGTTTCTTGTTGAAAAAAGAGACATAAGTTAAACATTGATACAAATTTAGTAGTTTCCTTTTGCAAGTTATTGTAATCGTTTCAATTTGTAAAGTTGGAATGTTTTATATTTTTAGTAACTTTTTCATATCTCTAGAATTTTGGGTTTGAAAAACTTGAGTTTAAATGGCAGAAGTTTGGTTGGAATTAATTTTTCATTCTTATTATCTGTTTTTTTTTTTATTTGATTTCCGGTACTTGTCCACCGCTACTAAGAGTTAAAAATTTTATCGATAAGACCAATTTTTCATTAATTTTTCAAATTCATCTGGCACATCAAACCACTGAAAAGTAAACCCCACTAAACAGTCAGTTTTAGTAGATCTTACGTTGATAAGTTAATGGTTAATTTTACTTACCAACGTAGTAATTTAATAAAAAAAAAGATGCTGCAATGCGACCCACGCTGATAACTTCCCACTAATTTGAGAGATACCAAGGACCGAACACCAATTTTTACCAAATTTGCGTACTATTCTTTGTAGATTTTATTTTTTTATGAAAAGTTGGATTTTTTTTTTATAAAAAAAAACTACTAAATATGATTGAAGCAAATATTTTTAGTTTTTGAAAAGCTATTTGAGTCGAAAGTAAATTTTTACCAAGTTTTGTTTTAGGTTTTTATTTTTTATACAAAAAACTGTCAATTCGATTTTCCTCAAAATTTTTCCGAATGGTGAAAACAATATTTCCTGTAAGTAAAAATTAGTTAGAAGCCATAATCTCATATTTTTTAAAGGTATTTGAGTCGAAAATCAATTTTTATCAACTTTTGTTATTTTATATTTAGGTTTTTATTTTTTTTTTTGTAAGAAAACTGTCAATTAGATTTTTCTCAATTTTATTGAATGTTGATAAAAGTAGTATAAGGCCAAATCTCAAAGTTTTGAAAGATATATGTGTCGAAAATCAGTTTTTACCAACTTTTGTTATATTTAATTTTAAGTTTTTATTTTTTGTAAATGAAAAACTGACACTTTGATTTTTTTTTAAATGTTTCCAAATGTTTAAAACAATGTTTCTTACAAGATAAAATACAATAGAAGCAATAATCTCAAGTTTTTGAAAAGATATTTGAGTTGAAATTCAATTTTTACCAACTTTGAGTGTTGTTTTTTTTTAGGTTTTCATTTTTTATAAAAAACTGTTAGTTTGATTTTCCTCAAAATTTTACGAGATGTTAAAAACGTTATTTTTCGTTGCACAAAATTTTGGAGATGAAATCATATTTATTCTTGTAATTTTGGAGGTGACAACTTTTTTTTTCAGTTTTTGTTTATTTATAAAAAAACCGTTAATTGTTAATATACTGGTTTTGTATCAAGTAACAGTATATAATATAATATTTAATTCAAGTCTCAAGCGCCATTGGTTCGTGAGATATTTAGGGTTAACCAAAATGTTCACCCTTTTTTAAACTGCTATGGTAAAAAAAAAAAACACCCACTCAATTTTCTTGAGAGCCCATTCTGCATTATTCTGTATTATTATCTGTATAACAAAATTTATTTGAAGTCTGGTTTTTGAGTTTTGGAAAACGAAAAAAACGTCGCGAACGTACGGACGTACGAAAATCTTCTATTTCGACCCCAGGGACCTTGAAACGTCGAGAAATGTAAAAAATTTCAACTCGACAAATCGGACCCATTACAATAACTTCCTATGGGAATCTAATAAGCGTTATCACTATAAATACCCTTAAATAGACGAAATGCCCTATGAACTAAAAATTGACAATATTTTTTGTCAACATAAAATTCCAGAAGTTGAAGACTTTGTACTGGGTGCTTCTCAATTTATGATTAATTGCTTAAAGAGAATTGTCAAAACAGTTTGACATTTTCAATTGTCAAAAACTAGAAATTAACCACAGAAACTTTTGTAATGAAATGAAATATGTATTTCCAACCTCACATATTAAAAACTTTAAAAATTGTTTTTAGAATATCTTGAACATAAAAATAATATGATGACTTTTAACTGTCTGACTTCATTTAATGAGTGTTTTTTTAGAGGTATAGAACTTTAAGTTGTATACACAATTTTAACCGGCAGACATTTTATCAGTTTTTGAGTGATTCATTTTAAGTTTGGTTCGACATTTAAACATTAATAGACTGACGGCTGAACAAGTGTTTCAAAAAATTAATCAAATTTATTTTGAAAATCATTGCTGTGTTCGAAATATGAAATAAGGGAAATATTTTAGCGATGAAGGTTACTTAGAAAACAATCGCTATATTTGGAGTGTTGAGACTGCATCATCCACAAAAACTAAATATTTAGTATGTTTTGTGAATAAATGTTTAAATTAGATGGCGCAACAGTCCATTGAGAATCAGGTCCTATTGACTATTGACTATTTTATGTGAAGTCTCTAGTCAAACTCACCAATAAGCTCGAAACGATTGACCACTTGGAGGACAACATTCGATGCGGCCACAATTATTGGAAAAAGTCATAGAAAAATTGCACTTTTAGATATGACTACGTTAAGAGTTATATGCCAGAAATCATATTTAAATTATAATGCTAGAAGATTATTTTTAGAATAAAATAAATTATATGTCAATTAGAAATCTTTGTTTTATTTCATCTTGAAGTTTTATAACAAATAAATAAATTGGGTGGCGCAACAGTCCGTTGAGAACTAGGGCCTAGTGACTTAGAAGCCTTAGCCATTTCTGTGTGCGTGTACTATTGTCAGAGATGTAGGAGTCCTATAGTTTGAAGCCGAAATTTATAACCAATAAGGATTTTCCATTGACATTATAAGACTGCAAAAATAAACACACATAAACTTTTAGCTTTTAGTAATAGTACTTTTTGATGTTTTTTTTAATGATAGTTTAGAGTATTTCAAATGCAAACGTTCTCATTTTTGAGACAATATTTTCTTTTTTCCTGATCTATTTAAAAATATTGAATTATTAAAAAATGTTGAACATTCTAACAAACTTCCACATTCAATAGCGTACGCATTTTATTTACTAGCGTCTTTTGTACTAATAGAGACGTTAGTACCAAAAATATTGCTTAGAAACATCACGCTAGAAGTGTTGAAATTGATTCCATTCCTAAAAATAAACATGACAAATTCTATATTAGAATATTTATTACCAATTGCCATGATATTTGATTTATGTTTCTTGCAACACGAAAAAAAAGCATGATTGAGAGTTGTAAGTCGTTTTGTGCCTTAATACTGTTGCGCCACCAAAACAATATTTGAATATAGTGATTTTATTGTTTTTTTGTACTGTCTGCACTTTAAAATGAAGCAGTTAAAAACAATAAAAAAAAGTTGTTAAATTGTTTTTAGACTAAAACTGAAAATTTTATAACATTTGTTTATTTTTTTGTTAAAGTAGGTCGACAGGTCATACAAGTTGATTTTGTTTAATTCGCTTTTATTAAATTAGTTAATGAGACACCTCACATCATTAGTCAGTGATGTTTTGGTTTTAAACTTAAACAATCGAATGTCATCATTGCTTTTAAAACAATAAATAAATATTAAATAACCTGCACTGATTCACGCTTTACCGGAACTTTGTTCCACTCCAAGTTAGGCTTTAACCTAAATCAGTGCCAATGGCGTAGTTTAGTTAGTGTGACTCACTAAATTGCTAATATCAAACGGAAATGATTTATCATTTTTGCATTCATACAAATCACGTAAAAATTTTGAATTCACAGTTAGTGCATTAATTAAACATCATGACACAGTAGTCATAGGCATTATTCAACTCTAATAAAGGGTGTTACCTCCTGAAGCACGTTATATCCATTTATTGATATCGAGCATCATTGCCGGTGAGATGAGTGTCACTCATTCAAATGGCAATAATCTCCTTCTGTTTGATTAATGACAGTTGACAATGTCACCAAATGTTTGAATAAAACAAACGTAAGTAAAAAGCAGTGATCATGATTTACGTGAATTTATTTCAATTTTAAATTGTCATTGTTTAAACATTTTTGTTATATAGAAAACGATTAGAGGAGTATTTGTTTTATTTAACAAAAACAAGTCAACACCCCCCTTCCCTTTCACATGGGGCCAAGTTCATGTTTGTTTTTTTATTTTATTTATATTTATTTTATTGAATTCTTTTTTTATTGTTAATAAATTTCGCTTTGTCTCCCGCTACCGTCATTCTCTCTCATGCTAACACAGGTACTTATCTCTCGAATCAAATTGTTAGTCATTTTCTGTAGTAAAGTTGTTTCTTGTAGCACACTACAGATGGCGTAACCTCAGTTGTTCGTAGATGATGTATGCATGGTGTAGAAATATACTCTACACCAGCTTTTGTGGTTATGCATGACTGAATGACTTGACTATATATCTTTATCCTGTATATGCACTGGGCTCCGTGGTAGGTACTGTGATACCAAGTCGGCTCTTTGTTTGCTGAACAGATGAATACCTATTACTCAGAGACATTCTTTTGCAGCTTGAAGTCAACAAGGAGTAAGACTTTGCTGCCATTATGTACCACTTCATCCATCCATTCATTCTGCCAGACTCCCAGCCTGCCAAACAAGCCACCACTTTAGCACAGCACAACCAGCACCGTCGCGTCGCGTCGTCGGCTTTAGCAGCCGAAGCACCAGCATCAGCAGAAGCACCTTCAGCATTATAACAAAGCAAAAATATTCAGAATTTAAATTCCAATTCACTTCATTCGTAATGTGAATTAATCGCGCTGTAAAACACAATCGATAGAGATACGTTTGAAGAATTTTATTGGAAATCTCTTAGGTGCAAAGGTTCTTTTTTTTTGTATATTTTTTATCTATCTTTTTTAGTATTCATTGAGAGTTTTGTTTGCCTCATCGTATTTATGTATCTATACATTTGAGATTCATAGATTTTTCTTTGGAATTTCATTACAATTTACATAAATGAACGGTGATTACTTATTGAATTTTTGTTTTCGTTTTTGCTGTTATTGTTGTTATCTTTAATCAAAAAATAAGACAATATTTATTATTGTCGTTAGAGATTTATTTTAATGAAATTAAGTGACAAATATTGAAGTGGAGGAGGTGACTTCTTCGATGACACCCAAATCAATGTAAGCAGAGCTTTTTAATTGAAAGTGTAATTTCCACAAAAATTCACGATTTTATTTTGTCGGAATAAAATTAATCACATTTTAGACAATTTACATAATAGAACAAAGTTTAAGGAGTATTTGCCAGAAATTCTACAAAGTCATTACTGACTCATAAAATAACTTAAAACTTCCAATAAATAAATCACCTGGATAAGGGTTGGTGTTGAAATGTTGCACAATACTGTATTCAAAACACTGCATAACAAAAAATCCGCATTTTAAGCATTCGAATTTTGACTTAGCAAAGCTTTGATCATACAGAACGTTGTTCATATAGAAGTTTGTAATGGAGAGCTTGTACATACAGTATTACTTCATATGTAGTATTTAAACCCTAAACCTTTTTTAAACTCAGAATTTAAGACATTTTAAAATATGGGTATTTTGCCCCCTAAAAAGACGAGAGGTGGTTTATTTTTATATCCGAATTATATAATGTTAAATTCTTGATTTTGAATTATTTTGACAGTAGGGTAAGGCCTTGAACTCCCTCAACTGCAATTCTACTGATACTTCCATATTTCTATACCTTCCAGATCTTTCTGGGAGGGTATAGCATTTCTGGAAGACGAGTCAATGCATTTTTATACGGATGGTTCAAAAACAAAAGGAGGGGTCAGAGCAGGTGTGTGCTCTGAACGACTGAAATTAAGTCTCTCATTCCGCTTACCCAATCATTTTTCCAAGCTGAACTCTTGCCGATAAAAGAAAGATCATCTCTAATGGAGATGGCACAACAGTTTAATATTCACCTTTGCTGGGTGCCGTCACATAGGGACATTCCAGGTAACTGAACTCGCCAGGAACGGTACAGTACAGCCCATGCTACCACGTTTGGCCAATGCTGGCATATCAATCGCTACTTGTAAACTATTCATTATGCAAGACGCTATGAAGAAGGCAAACACTAGGTGGAACAACATCACCGACCACGTGTCAGGTCACAAAAAACATCTGGCCAACATTAGATTTAAAACGTTCAAGATTTTTGCTATCTCTCAGCAAATCGCATATAAGCTCGATAATAGGTTTTATAAAAGAATAATGTCTAATAGAAAAGCACGTCACGTGGCTAGACGTATTCTCAAATGACTTTTGCAGAAGCTGTATGGACGAGGAAGAAGAGGAAACAGTTCTTCAACTGCTCTGTACTGCCCTGCTTTAGCTCAAAAATGCAAGAATTACCTAGGAGAATTCTTCTATAATGATCCAAACGATCTAAATCATATTAGTATAATCAGCCTCTCGCGCTTTGTAAGGGACTCAAAGTGGTTCCATTGAGCTTAGGAGGAAGCCTCTAGATTCATGTAGTTTCACAATGGGCCATTAAAATGGCCTAAGTGTGTCCGATTCCATCATAAACAGCCACTTTAACCTAACCAAATCTAGGGCTTTGAACTGCAACAAATCATACAAAAGTAACCAGTGTAATCATTCTGTTAGAAATATACGGAGGATGCAGTAGAATTTAAGTTTTTGTATGTAAGAATATGGAATTCTTAAATGCTAAAACCGCAAAAATTGTTGTATCTTTAAATTCCAAAGGTCCTTTATAGATAACAAAATGTCACACATAAGAAAGCTCTACATGTCAAGGTTTCATTGAATATAGAAGAGTTAAGCCATAAGCTTGTCCTTGTTGACTAAAATAGAAATTTCAATCAACTTACTCTATATACGCATTTCGAAAACCCACGCACGTCATAAATTGAAGGGTTTCAGGCAGTTCTTCTATGATATTATAGCCTGAATCTTCTTATACTTCAATTTCAAGCCATGAAAGCTTTTTGTCAGGCCTTTCCACCACCAGTTGCAGTGGGAAGAAAACATTAAAGACATTGACGAAGGACAACGACGAGGACGCTTCATTAGAGTCTAATTAATTCCGGAGCTTGTTTGTCTTTTCCAAAAAATAAAAGAGACAAGCATCAAATTGTATCTGTAAGTCGGTTGTCGTTGTTGGTGGTAGTGTCCAATTAGCAACACAATCAACCATCTTCCCAATATAAACCATAATATTCCTTATATATATACTCCTACAGTCAATTAGACTTATTAAATGAATGTGCTTTTCCGAATCTATTCTAATTTGGAATTATTCCCACTGGAAGCCATACAAAAGCAGTTTTAATCAAAAAACCCAACCTACGCAAATGTCTTCAAAGGAATATCGATAACTCACAAATAAAATCAGAACCTTTAAGCTAAAAAGACATATGAAGATAAGGATAAACCCAATTTGAATCCTTCTTCATATACGAGTATAGTAAACCTTAACATGGGCAAAAGAAAAATACAAAATAACATTTCCCTCCACATACAAGTATACATATAATATAGCTTCAGGGAGTCCTTTGCCTGTGTACTGCGGAGCGGCGCGTCTGAATCTATTATTCCGATTCCGCAATGCTACCACACGCTTGAATGAAGACATACTACTCGTATCATGGTCTGATCCAAATAAAAAAAAGCATTCTATATTTCACCAGATGAGAATTGTAAATAGTGTCATAAATTCAGCTCCATTTTTATTTCCATGGCCACGTTTGCGTTCCCTTCCTCGGTTTCCTTCCCGTTTTTTGCATGAATCCTTAATAATAAAGAAAAATAAGGACTCTACTGCTGAAGCCATTATTGCTGCATTGAATCTGGAGCGGGACCGGAAGTAGGAGCGGGATCAGGATCCATATTGGCTCAACTTAAATTGGGTTCGTCCGTCGATGGTTTCTATTTTGGCTTTCTTCTGCCTTGTTGGGTTTCCTTTAATATTCTGAAAAATTACCCAATATATGAAGAGCAGGTTGTATGCAGGTTTCAGAAAGTTCACTTAAACTATATGTCTACCATTTATATCCAAAACACAGAACAGCACAGACCCAAGTCAATGCGGAGTATTTTGCACAAAAATGAAAATTTATTATTGCCAAAGCCTCTGTTTACGCATTGCGGGTTCATTAATAAACTTTTCTTCTTTTATTTTTCATTCACTTGTCCCAAAAACTTCATAAGCAAATATATGTTCAAAATTATACGAAAGGGAAATGTGGGCATTTTTGCCTTTTATCTTTCATGGTTTACGCGCATAAACGTTTCAATTTATTTATCGTGTGAGTTTTGAATTTATATCTATTTTGTTTTTCTTGTGTTTTTAGGTTAGGTTAGGTTTTGCTGAAGAGACAAAAAGTTTTTTTGAAATGTGAATGCGAAATGAAAACATTTTATGTTTCTCAGAGTGTCTATATGTATATTTGGGTCTGTGGGTGTTATTAAGAACGGTTCAGTGAACTGTAAGTTGATTTAGGACTTCTAGTAGTGGATTATTATATAAAATATGTTTTGATGGTTAGAATCTACATAGGAACCGCACAACCTTATGATCTTATTAGTATAGAGTAAGTTTATCTTTTGTAGATGAATAAAGTTGAAATAGGGTAATATTATGGTTGGTCATACAATTTCTAAGGAATAATGGAGCTTTCATATGAATCCTTATTCAAATTTTTCTAACTTATTTAATTTCACAAACCAGAATTGTGCCTACTAAGTCCATGGTCAAAATGAAAAGTCAACCATATTGGACTGAAATGAAAGGAATCATCTATTTCTTGTTTGTTTTATATTTTTGTTAGGCTTAGTGTAAGTTATTTTATTTATTTTTACTTTTAAAATATTGGGTAAACCGAGATGAGTGAATTCAATGAGCTTGAAAGCTAAGAGTGTTTTTTAGGGTAGAAACTAGACCATCAGGGATAAAATTGGCAATAAAATAAATATAAATTAACGTTTTTCGCGGTTTTGTCGATTTTTCGCCAAGTTACGTTCACACCTCGAAGTCGAACAGCTGAAATATCGTCTTATAATTTACTACATGTAAGGAAATGGCGCTTTCTGTCCAGAAAAAAAACTACTAAAAATAGTATAGTAGATGTAGACTAACAGGGGGGAAATAGGGCCCCCATTCTGTACTACTTTTTTCTTCTTTTGCCTCAATCTTCTCACTCCACAAATATGGTACAACTTATGACAAATTTTCTATTTTTAACTTCCCATAAGAACTTATTGTAATGGAACTAGTCTAATTGAAAATTTTGACCTTTCTCCACTTTTCAAGGTATCTAGAGTCGAAATAAAAGATTTTTAGAAAGATGTCTGCACGTGCGTGTCTACGTAAGTTCGTGTTTTTCGTCGTCCATAGATCAAGAAAAGATATCGACTTCAAATAAGTTTTGTTATACAGATAATAATGCAGAAAGATTCAGAAAAGGCTCTCAAGAAAATTGCGTGGGTGGTTTTTTTACCATAGCAGTTTAAAAAAAAGGTGAACATTTTGGTAAACCCTAAATATCTCACGAACCAATGACTCTAGCGACTTGAATTAAATGTTATATTATATATTGTAATGTGATACCAAACAAATATAGTTTTGAAAAAAAAAAAAACAAAAAATGTTTTTTAATAACCAAAAAAAAACGGAAAAAACAAATTTGTCGCCTATAAAATTTTACGAATAAAAAAATGATTTTATCTCCAACATAATTTTGTGCAACGAAAAATAATTTTTTTAACATCTGGTAGAATTTTTTAGAAGATCGACAATTTATTTTTTAAAAAATATAAGCATTGCTCAAAGGTGTTAAAATTGAGATTATATTGTTTTCAACATACGGTAAAGTTTTGAAAAAAAAAATCAAATTGACAATTTTTTTACAAAAAATAAAAACCTAAACACAAAAATTAATAAAAGTTATTAAAAATTGATTTTCGACTCAAAAAAACTTTTCAAAACTTTAGGACATTGGCTTTAAACTAATTTTATTTTTTTTTTAATATTGTTGTCAAAATTGAGTAAAATTTTGAGAAAAATCTAATTGACAGTTTTTTAACAAATCATAAAAACCTAAAAAAAGCATTTCTAAAACTTCGTATGAATTGATTTTGAACTCAATTTTGGACTCAAAATGATGTTCAGTTCTCGATATCACGTGAACAATAATATGTATTGACTTCAAAATAATTTCATTCATCCAATTTGCATTTGTTTGTATAAGAAATTAAAACTTTTAAGCATTGCTACTAAAATTGGTAAAAATTAGTTAACGACTAAAAAATCTCGTTAAAAAAATAGATTTTGAAATCAAACTATTTCATCATATGCAAATTATTGTTATTAATTTGTAAATTTTTTAGAATAATTCAATTGACAACTTTTTTAACAAAAAATTTTTTAAGCAAGACACATCGACAGACAGGATGGGAAGTTTTCAGTGTGGGTCACATCCCAGCCTCTCTTTTTAAATTTAGTTTTACTTCGTCGATTTTTAATAAAATAAAAATAAGCTTATTTTCGGCCATCTGTATTTTGAAAACCGTCACATCTACGGACACAACCTTAAGCTCAAATTGTAGTAAATTTATTTGCTTTAAAATTGTGGTACAAAAAATTTTAAACTGTTATTTATTGTAGAAAAAACTGTCAATTTGATTTTTCTAAAAACTTTGACAGATGTCAAACATTTAGTTCTTCGTTACACAGAATTATTTTGGATATTAAAAAAACAACACCCACTGTATTTTGTGAAGGTTCTTTCTGCACACCTTAATGGTAGTACCTACATAACAAAATTATTTGAAGTCTATGTTTCGAGATATAAAATAAACAAACTAGGTGGCGCAACAGTACGTTCAGAACTAGGGCCTACAAAGTCTTGACGATTCTACAGGGTTTATTTAAGAAACAATTTTTAAGGACCAGAATTACCTTGGAGGATTCCTCGCAAGAGGCAATACCAGTGAAAAAATCTTTAGGTGACACAGCACTAGCCATCACGCCATGAATACTCTTAATTAGGTAATTAAAATTGAAAAAAGAGGCTGGGATGCATTTTAATAATTTTATAAGTCTTAGAATATATTTATAACAGTACCTTTGTTCTTGAGTCTGCTTGAGTCGAAAACCGATAAATTTAACCAATTTTGTCTATTATCTAAAATGGAATCCGGCAAGGAGATAGTTTGGCATGCCTCCTCTTCAACCTAGCGTTAGAGAAATCAATCCGTAGCTATCTGTGACTCTGGGACCATAACAAGTAGGACCATCGTTACCAGGTCCCAGCCAGATACTGGATTACGCAGACGTCATCGACATCATAGAAAGAATAGAACAAGCGCTAAAAGATTCCTTCATCAAGATCGAGCTGGGGCTTCACAGAAGTGAAAGAAAAACAAGCAAAGCAAATACCTTGGATCAAGAAGGGCATAGAAAATACATACGCGGACGGTTGAACAAAATCAACAGCTTTTCAAATTCAGAAACTTTACCATCACTTCTAAGCTGCTGCTGTACAGGACTATGGCTCTGCCAGTACTCACATTTGGATATCAGACCTAAGTGCTTCGCAAAAGAAGCTCCGACCTCTAAGTCCTATTTAAGACTAAAAGTCTTACGGTGAATTTTTGGCCCTTATGTGAGGAAGGATGATTCCTGAGACACTACAATCATGACCTGTATACAATCTAGCTCAAAGCAGAAATGGATAAATGGCGTTACCCAGGGTGCCTGAAATGGGATGCGCAACCAAATGGCTTCGAATTGTGAAAGGGATAACTGGAGAGACTTGTCGAATGAGGCCAAGACCAAATTCCTGTCGTCGAACCGAAGATGACGATGATTTAGTGAGAAAAACACACTCACTTAATTTTTTGAAAGTACCTTTGAAGTTATTATTTGTAAAAACAAATTATTTTGAGTCCATATCCTTTTTTGTTTTTGAAATATGACCAACGAAAAAAGGTATCCCGAACGTATGAACGTTTATCACATTTTTATAGAACAAAAGAATGTCCGTTTCAAAGATGCTTGGCTTCTTTTTTGGTTCCATGGCAACCCTGCTCAAAAGGAGAACTTAATTTACAAGCAATAATTATAAAAGCTTTCAACTTTTAATGTTGCTGATTGTAAAATATGGATTCGAAATACAATTTTTTTTACTAAAAAAAAATAAACAAAACAAAAACTCACCTTAGCTTGAAATGTTATTCCATTTAAGAAGGCCTGTTCGGCATGCAACGGTATCCTAAGATCCTGATCATCTTGTACCAAATCGTATGGTGTCGAAGGCATTCTTAAATAATTTAATATCACTGATTCAGACCACTTATAGTATCATGAAATTGATTTCATTTTTTTGGCACTGCGCTTGCGTACAGATTTTTTAATATATAATAAAACACCAGTTTTGCTTCGGGCACTCATGCAACTTTTTGTTATTTGGTTATAAATTATTTTCTTTTTTTTTCTTTATAACTTCTTTCACACTCTCTTTAGGATGATCTTTATTTATACTTTTGTTGATGTCGTTTCACTGAGAGAGCACCAGTTTAGAATAAATTCACAATTATTTTGAAATTTTATGATAGAATTTTCGAAGGATTTTCTAACTTTTTTTGATAGTTCTAAGATCTTTTTAAGCACGAATTTTTATTCATAAATATGAACATGAACACACGTTCTCCCTGTCTGGGCTGTTCTGGTCTGGTTTCCGGGTTACTAAGTTATTTTTTAGTATATTTGAATAATTATGTGTTTTTCTTCGTTCTTCTTTGGGTTTTTGAGTAATGGGCGGATGTTTCGAAAAACGATTCTGGAAAAAAGAAAAACAGATGAAAATAAAACAAAAAAAAAACAAAATTTATTAATCGCATTTAAGTTTCTCAGATTTATTTTTAAATCACTTTGATATACAAATCAAAAGAGGAATAAAATATATCTTTTTTTAAAGAATTTTTCAAACAAATCCTCCCTCTCGCAGTATTAAATAACTTCAAAGTGTCCAAATAAGCTTCAGACATAAGATGAAGATGATTTGCTTTGTATTTTTTCGTGTAAGGTGAACCTTTTTTTAAAGGTTTCTTAAATTGAAACACAAAAAAAAAGGCTATGGAGACCAAAAAGCCAACAAAACACCCAGAAAAACAAAACATTTCTTATCTTAACTTTTGTTTTGGAACTGGTTGAGTGACATCCCATCCGAAGATACGAATAAGAAAAAATTCAAGATATAAAGATGATAATTTTATTCATCAACAACAAACGAAAAAGAATCTTCAAAATAAAAGAACACCATGTTGACACAAAGAACCGAAAAAAAAGAATCACTCGCTCTTTGGCTTCGCTCACTTTTTGTAAAGGAGGGAATATTATATTTGCCTTCTTGCTTCGGGACCAAAAGTCAAATATTTTATGTAGATGAGACCGAGTGAGGGGGTTTTATACAGATTTTCGGAGGAAAACACCTGGCTCTGACAGGTAAACTAAAAGAGATGTGACGGTGACCAAAAGCTGGACTGGTGCGGAGAGTTTCAGCTGAAGGCTGTTATATGAAGGAAAGGCGCAAATAATCCAGATTGTGGACACACTCGAAACGAAGAAAAAAAAAGCACTGCCCTGAAGCCTCAAGCATAAGCGTCACGGAGAAACAGTTCAACTGTGTGTTATTTTCCGGTTTGAGGTTTTATCTTTTAGAATTTGGTTTCACTATTTTTTTACAGCCTGACAAAAACATACGCTTACTTTTTTTCTGATGATTGAGGTGAATTTTTATTAGAACTTTAGAATCTACAGAAAAAATACGTATACCTTCCGAAGGTGACTGCTGGAGGAAGGATTAATTCATGATACCAATCTTGTTCAAGAAAAAAGAAAGAAAAAAAAATAGGCTACTAGGTGATATGCATAAGAAAGAGAGTTAACTTCGGGGAAACCTAATGTAGGCGTGAGTTAATAAAATCCAAGTATTTCGAGGAAGGTTTATGCTTTATCTTTTGTTTTTGTTAGAAATCCTTTGTTTAGATATCAAAACGCCTACATTATATTTTTTGTTGGTGTATAAGAAGCCCCATAAATACATAATGCACACATGTTCTTATGTAAAAAGGTACTTTGAGAATATTTAGGCAGCATTATACTCAAAGCAAACCACGAATAATTTTTGGATTGTAGGCTTCTGGGAATTTATTAGCTTTGATTTAGGAGTTATACTTGGTAAAGTGTACGTACTTATCTGGAGGTTTATTATACATAAGTTTATAACATTAATAACAAAGAGAATAAAACTGGAACGGAACAATAAGGTCATGAAGTCATCTATACTTCTTACCAAGTAATTGAGCAGGATAGTATAGACTTTTTGAAATAAGCGGTTTCATTTTGAATAACCGACTATTCGGTCAGGTGTCACTTATGAAGCTGTCATTTTTTGAAGTTTGACATGTAAATAATAAGACGTTTCTTAAAATGGAATGATACGTGGTGCAAGAGACATTGGAATGCATATGAAATTCACTACAAGAATGGGGGATCATAGTTTCTCATTAAAATCATAAAAGTTTAGAACTTGTGCCTTAAATAATTATACACTAAACATTTTAAGGAATTCAGTAATTTTGAGGAATTCAATAATATGTAATCGTCAGAAAAAGATAATTTCAAATACCCTTTCAAATACCCTTTTGAACTGATTTGTTGGATAATTCTAAATCTCAGATCACATCTTGATCTTGTGTTTAAATATATGTAAACATTACATATACATCTATGCATTGGTCTCATATAAGAATATCAACTGAACTTATGCAAAACCACTTTCATTTTTGCATCCTTACAAGTGGCTATACCTACATACATACATGTGTATCTTAGCTAGCTAACCTGATTTTTACTAAAAAAAAATAAAACTCGTTGCTTTAAATAAATTCTCATCACATGCGGCGGTGCCAGAGCCACTATCAATTTCCATGCTACGACTAGTACATGTACTACCTACATAATATTGAAAACATTGTACATACTTCGTATCCCAACTCTCAATTTCTTCAGAAAAAAAAGGCAAAACTTCAGCACGACGAATGATCTCTTTTAAATGTCATTATCCACCAATATCATAAATAAAATAGACATGCAGCAGTTTTGCTTTCAATCCAAACCTAGAAGATATTATTCCTTACACTTTTCCAGCTGATTCATTTCAATAATATTCCTCACTTCTTTGTCGACAAATGTAGCAAGCACAAGCAGCCTTTGTTGTTTTGATAGTTCTTTTATTACCCGTACCTTTGTGTTTAGAGTTTATATAGACAAAATTTGCTATTCCTAATCTAACCACACCTTTATCTAATCAAAGTCTCTCTATAAGTGCATTAACCTTATTTTCAATTCAGTCTTTTGAATAAGACTTTTTTGCACGTATTTCCTTAGTTCTTTGTTATTATTATCAGCACAACAATTTTCTAAAGTCCACTAACCTTTTCCTCACGTTATAGAGTGCAGAAATAGTTCTTTTTGAAAAATGGTGAAGTTAGGAAAAGAAAAAACAAAACTTATAACCACGATCTTTGTCTGTTCTTTCATTCGTTCATTTTATAAACAACAACAACTTATTCCGTGTAATTGTTAAGGTCCTTAACCTTCTGTCAGTCAGGTGGAGAATAAAATGAAGGTACAAGAAACGAGTGCGACTACCTTCCTATAACTACGAAACGAACCAAACAAAACCAACGAACGAAAAATAAACACAAACTTCAGTGCAGCTGCACCATGGAAGATATATGCAGCATGTAGTGAAGTGCGTAAGGAAGGTTTCATAAGTGTGCGCAAATAGCATGGCCGTATCACAAACAAAATGCCATCGTACGAGGGTATAATTGCCTAAGAAGCAAAGGAAGAAATAAGATTAAATATTTAAATGGCGCCCAACGCTTTGAACTAAATATTGTATTGGTATCGAAATCTTGCAAATAAAATTGGCTAATTGAGAGCTATTATCTTCAGGTTGCTTTTTTGCATTACAAAATAGACCTAAGGTGCTTTCGTGAATATCAAATACTAAATTCCCCTCTAAAAATGAGTTAAATATTTAAATGGCGCCCAACGTTAAGATGAATAATAAATTGATTCTGAAATGCATAAACAAAATGCCCCCAATGAACTAAATAGGAGTGTTTTTGTCAAGTTTAGACTTTAAATAGACTTTAAATGCTCTCATAAAAATTAGAAATTAAATCTCCCTCTCAAAAGTGGCGCCCAATAATTAGGATGTCAATGAAAGCAAAAATGTTACATTAGTTGATCGCAGAAATTCAAGCTAACCAAATTCTTCAAAGGAAATACGATTACAAAATATAGCGAAATAATAGTAAATAATAATTCAGGGCACATTAAAAAATGGCGCCCAATGCGAGGAACAACAATTTAAAAAATAATTGATTGGAAAGAGCTAAGAGCCCCGCTCTTTTTTCTAACCACAAATGCAGCACTGTTATATACATAGTTTCAAGCCCTAGACCCAGCGAATGTTTGCACAAAGCCGGTGGTGTTATGGAATAGACTCGACAGTCGACACTCGATTATGTCTGTTTTACTCTTTTCATTCCATGTACTGCTCCACACCACGATCACCGAGGTGTAGAATACGAAAAGGGGAGTTAAGAAGAAAAGGAACTCAAAACCTACACAAAGACGAATCTCAACGCGTTTGCCTGCATAATTTCATGCATGTGTCTGCACTTGTGCTCACCGTCACCACTGCTGCGCAGCTCACATTGGGCTTGGCAGAAAAAAACTAGTTTCCGAGACACAGGCTCGTTTAGTCGAAGAACCTACCTATCTAACTTAACAGATACTTAGTATGTTTCAAGTTTCAACTTCTCGTCGTGTCTAAGTAATTTCTGGTGCAGCTGAATAAAAAAGCTTAGTATATAAAATTAAAGTTGGATGCATTTAAAAAAAGACAGAGGCCCTGAACAAAGCGCATTCGCTAATGTTTTGTTCTTATGCAATGGAAGGCTGCTGTGGCAAGGCGGCGAAGTTGATTGCTATCAGAGATTTATAAGTTTTCATTGGAGCCTTCATTTTTAAATAATTGTACACAGGTAAGCCTCTCCGATAAAAAAATGTTAAAAAATGTACTAATGGCAGATCGGATCACGATGGGGAAGGGTGCGGTATAAGAATATATCGAAAGGTGAATAAAGAATTTGCAATGAAAACGAAATTATCTACAACCACAACTAAAAGATCGTGTATGTATCTTTTTGTATAGATGGACACCAACCAAACAAAGTAAATACAAGCTAAGAGATGTTATGTCCAATGTCCATGGCATTAAAACTCTGGCCGAAGTAATGGAAGAATTCGGACTCTTGATCACACATTTTGCTCTGAAAAGAGAGACTTGGAAGGAATTCAACAAATAAAACAACAAAATGTGAAGCTTTTGTTACCAACAAAAAAAATGAAGATCAGGAACAATGACAAAAAACAAGAAGACAAGGAAAAAGAGAAACAAGTTTATAGGATAGTCTTCTTTTTTCTTTATTTTGCGGACATTCGTTTTCGTTTTGACTAAGAAGAGCAGACCAAAAAAAAGGATCGGTTTGCGTAGGTATCTTTCTATACATTATATCCATGTGATAGTCACTATTTTTAGAACCTCGATCGTGCAAAAGCTGGTTCTCAGACGAGTTTTAAATGAAGCAAGGATTTTGGCTACACATAGAATAGCACCTTTTGGTTTATTTATTCAATCACATTTATCAATTGAAACTTTAGCATGAAAAAACAAGAAATCCATTATATTTCGTTTTAAGCAAAAAACGATTTTTCACCGACAAATTTCATAATTGTTTGATATTAAAATACACTTCGTATTATTTCAAGTCTTCTCCATCAAATATTAGTAATAAAGCATAACAAATAATTGAATAGGCAAACCTGCGAACCTATGTTGGGCGCCAATTAAGTAAAATCGAATTTTTTTACTAGGCATAAGACAGGCATAAATGAATAAAATATTAATTTAAGGAAAGAAATTTATTTAAATAGACATATGGTTTTCTGAAAAATTAGCAAAGCTAGTAAGAGGTTATAAAATCCATTAGGTTTTATAGTTTTTCCAAAAATGTGCTTTTAAAGGGTTTTCACAGGTGAACGTCAGAATAATTATAATATTTATTTTTCAATACATCTTAAACAAATAGTACTGACAAATCATAAGAAATATTTGAATGGACAAAATCTCGAACTTTTGTTGGGCGCCATTTAAACGCAATTATTATTTTCTTGAATTGTTTTTAAAATTCTATAAAAGAAACATAGAAAAATGAGATGTTTTTTGGGCCCAATCAAAATTCTTTAAATCGTTAAGAATAAATTTCGCTTAACTAGTCTCAGAGTAAGAAACAAAAAATCCATTTAAATATTATAGTTTTTTTTTTAATTGGGCTTATAAGCCAAAAAATATTCATTACGAGAAAACTTCACAATTTTTTGTAATTAAAATTTAAGTAATTATTTTTTCAAGTCATTTCAACAAATATTTTTGACTGTAGATAAAAAAAATTTAATGGATAAAATAAAAAAACTTTGTTGGGCGCCATTTAAATAACATCACTTTTTTCATAAATCATTTATTTTGGTTCAAAAAATACACAGACATAGAGAAATAAGATTTTTATTTAAGATCAAACAAAATCTTTTAAATCGTTAAACTGAATTTTTGCACAGAAAGTACGCTGAATTAAAACATGGAAACAATTTAAATGTATTCTTGTTTCAAAATGTGGTTTCAAGCCAATTAAAGGTGTATTTTAAAATTTTTGTTTGTATCCAAATCAAAGCGTATACTTTTTTAAACTATTTCTATTAAATATACTTAAGAATAAATAAAAAATAATTGAATGCATGAACTAGCAAACCTTTGTTGGACTATTATTAAAATCACTTTAATTTTAAGAATTTTTTGAATTGAATAAAATAGACAAACGAAACATTTCTTCATTTAAGAACAATTTTAGACTTTTAAACAGAAATCATGCACAATAAGAACCCGGTTAAAAAACAAGATTAGATTCTTTAGACCTTTAATAATATGCTTTTGGGCCAAAAATATTTAACTTATAAAACTTTACACTTTGTATTATAAAAACTAAAGTTTCCATTCAATTTTTAAGTGATCTCAATCAGACAATATTGTTTATCTACATACAAATTTAATTGAGTGCACAGACTAGTGAACCTGCGTTGGGCGCCATTTAAATAAAAAAATCACTTTTTTCTTTAAGTATATATTTGGATTGAATAAAACAGACATAGCTTAGTCTACTGATTTAATCAAACCTATTTTTAATTTCTATGCGGGGGTGCATCAGTTTACCGCTTCTCCTAAACCACATTTTGTTACAAAGGCTAAGAACTTCTCAGAAAGTTACTTCAATTTGTCTGTCGATAATATCGATATAATTTGTTTCTACCAACGAGAAAAAAATCGACAGATTAGACGAGACTGAAAACAAAAAAGAAACATCGCGGGAGAAGAAAGATTTAAGTCAATTTAATGTAGATTCTTTGTTTTCGGTGCTCCTCGCAGTGTGCGGTTTAGTTCGGGGTGGAGTGGAGTGGAGCAGCGGAGGCGGCGGCGGCGTTAGTCTTCGGTTCGTTTAGTTTTTATAAGTTGCAGCATCAGCGCTAAGTAGCAGCCGCCATCATCGCACACACAACACACATAATATGGGATATGAGATTCAACAAAGATTTTTAAAAACAAGTTTAGTAGATAAGTAAAAATAGACAACAAGGAGAGGGAGCCTCCGCTTCTGTTTCTTTTTCAGCTTCTGCTTCTACGGGCTCCCTGCATTCATCATCCCGCATCATGCTTTACTTTATTCCCCTGAATTCTCATGCATTTCGCAAGACACAATATTCAAAAACAAAAACTTAATATTTTTATTTATAAACAGACGAAATAAAATATACACACACGAAAAATGCGTTAGCAGAATTTTTAAATATAGAAAAAAAAAGAGACGTTACTGTCGCTCAAAAATTACCTTTTGAACAGGTTTTATTTTATTATTTTTTGGATATCGTAGTTTTTTTCTTTTATTTCGATTCGTTTGGAAGTAAATATTTTAGACAATGGAAGTTTAAGTCACAAGCACCACAATTATTAGGTTTGGGATATAGACGATATATGTATTTAGGGGGGCTGAAAGTACTCGTTTATATTTTAACGCGCCAAATTTTTAAAATCCTTTCACTATCGGCGACGCGACGCGTCGGTGTTAGGCTGTATGAATAAAAATTAGCTAAATAGAAAAACACCAATCGCACACTTTTTGGAGCTAAAAATAAATCAGCAGAGTAGACGACCACCACGAAAAAACGACACACGATGATGATGATGAGACCACGACGACGAGACGAAGACAACGAGTATGATGACGATATGACGAATGAACCTTGTGGGAGTATAGGACGCTTCTGGCTGGATGCTGGCTGCTCGAGAAGATGTATCCAGATCCAAAGCAAAAAGTACGGAGGAGATTGAAGATTGAATACTAAAATATCGAACGCGTAACTTGTTAGTCAAACATATAGAGGAGTTCGCACGAGGACGAGAGAGGGCGCTCTTGCTTGTGTCACCGCCGAACAACAACTGTCAGTTGAGTAGAACCAACGAGCGAAACAAGAAATTCAAAATATCACACCGACACAATACCGACGAAGGACCGAACGTCAAAAACAAAACACAGCCACCACGACCACACTCATGCACATTCAGTTTAGTCTGGCATTTGCAGGTTTCCTTTTTTTTTTGTTTTTCTCTCTTTTAACTTCTTTCTTGTTTTGTGAGGTGTTCTATCTGTTTCTGTGCTTATGCTAAGCACTGTTTTTCGTACTGTACCGAACGCGCTCATAAAGAGTCTCTCACTGGGGTATCTCCCCAACCTCCAACATTTTTCTGCACAAGCATATCCAACAGATGGGTATAACCAGAGTTGCCTTTTAAAAGGTTCACCCTAATTCGAATTTTTCGTTTGACAGATAACTGTATTGAAAATTATAAAAAGATTTTTGACAGCTTATAGGAATTGATTTAAAGTTCAAAAATTAACCGTTGAAGATTCTCTAGCGTGAAATCGTGAGACAAGATTACAATCGGTTTCATCGCTTTGTTAGACTTCAATTTTTGGCGTTGAATAATAAAGAACGGCAACTCATGTCATCGATGGAATGACACATGCGTGTGTAAAGAAAAATATTGGAGCCAATAGCGTGGGGTGCAAACAACGTGCTCGCTTTGCAGACTACCGTTTATTGTGTTTAATTTATCTTTGTTTTCATTCGAAATATGGGAGCGGGAAGTGATTTTGCAGAAATGGAAGCATGTGCGATGTGCGTTGGTTATAAAACTTTGAAAGAGAAGATATCTTTTGTTGTATTTTGCAGAGCAACTTTTTTAGGGCCAGTGAAGTAGTTAATTTGCGATTTATGAAAAATAGATAGATTTTGATGGAGCTTTTGTTGACAAAAAAAAGAGTTTTAATGAAATTTGAGCCAAAAAATATAATTTTATAAATTTTGTCATCGAAATAAAATTCAACAAATATCTTTGGAAGAAAAAGAAGGTAAATGTATTATAAACTGACAGGTATCTCATTTTGACAGATCTTCATCAAATTTTGTCGTGTAAAATGAATAAATTCGTAATAAATGAGAAAAAAATAAAAACAATTATTTAATAGGTAGTCTTTAATTTAAACTTTAGACAATTAAGAAGTATGACAAATATTGAATTCGTGAAAAATTTCGAACTGGAGATTTTAAAGAACGTGACAAACCGATCGATGATAGTTAATCACATTAAGGGTATTACTTTAGCTATTATCTTTTTGGCAACACTGGTTTAAAAAGCTGACGCACTTTTGGAGTTCTGTTTCACTGTCAAACATCTTCATTTTGGTCTATAATTTAACCATGAATCGTCTTACAAGCGAACAACGCTTGCAAATTATTGAATTTTACTATCAAAATGCATATCAAAGTTCATCGCGCGAACGACCTACTTCAATGTTTAATTTTTGGTGAAATGTTGGCCGAAGATCCACTTTTTTTACCGAAAAATTGTGCTCAGCGACGAAGCTCATTTTTGTCCCAATAGGTATGTAAATGAGCAAAATTGTCGATTTTGGAGAGCAATGCATCCAGAAAAAATCATTTATGGACTTGTGGCATCATTGGACCGTACTTCTTCAAATATTATGCGAAACGTAACGTGACAGTGACTGGTTGGTTGATTGGTGAGATGATATCCAACTTTTGTCTGCCCAAAATGCAAGAGCTTGACTTAGTGTAGTTTCAACAAGACGGTGCCACATGCCACATATCACGAGAAACAATGAACTTATGGCTGAATCACAAACACGCTTCAGCTTCGGTTCGTCTGCGTTATGGTGGGCCTGCTTCGAGGTTGCTTTGAATGACATTTCTATTATTTCATCCCTCCAAAGAGCAAATATTTTGTTTGTTGACATTTTTTTACAACTGATGAGCTGTGAGACAAAGCAAATGTTCAGATAATTGAACTAGAGCTTCCGTTTGGAGTCACATTTTGTTACATTACGTTCTTTTCCTTACGAATGTCAAATGATACGTGAGGTCGAAGCTCCATTGTGATAGCATGCATTGAATTCCTTTGGCTGAACTCGTAAACGTCAGGCGAAGCCGAAGCTGAAGCGTGTTTGTGTTGCAGCCATTATTGAGAGGCGAGTTCGGTGAACATTTTATTTTACGTTCAATTGGCCGCTTAGATCGTGCAATTTAACACCTTTAGACAATTTTGTGTGGGACTATGCTAAAGCTCATGTCTATACAGCCCTCTCCAATCGAAGCATTGGAAGACAACATTGAAGCACTTAATCGTGGGATACCGGCCGAAATGTTGGAAAGAGTATGTGAAAATTGGACTAAGCGTATGGATCGATTGAGGCGTAGTCAAGGTCAACATTTGCATGAAATAATTTTCAAACATTAAATTATATGGACCGTACTATCGATTCAAATAACGATTTTTTTTTAATTTGATGTGTTTTTTTTGTGAAAAACTTTCCTACAGCTTTTAAAAAATCATCCTATATTTAAATACACACAGGTTCTATTTTTAGGCAGATTACTCCAGTATCGAGTAAGTTCGTGAGACCCGCAAATTTTAAGTTACGAAATTTTCCACAAGTTTTGATATTTTAAGAAATGTCAACTAATCGTCAAGCATGGTCGTTAAAAAAAATAAAACAAAAATAATTTCATAGGTTTTTGACTATTTTCATCTTTTTAGAGCCATGACTTTTGAAAAGATCTTCCAGTCAATACACCACTTTGAAGTTATTAAAAATATTTCCTCTACATTTTCACAATGGTCATTCCTTTTTTAAAGTGGCAAATTTCTACTTTGAAGAAAAGTACTATTTTTTGAAAGATTATAAGAACAAATTTCTGAACTTGCTGTCAGGAATGGAGGGGACCTACAGTTTAAACGTCTAATTTGATAAAGCAATTTTTATGGCAAGAATTGCTCTTAATCGCAAGTGGCAATACCCGTGCCAAAAAAGAACTTTAGGTGGCATAGGCAGAGATTGGACCCAAGACCTCTCGTATGACAGTCCTAAACATTACGCCAAAGGTACTTCTTTTCTCACTTTGTCAGGCTAATTATTTTTCTTTCTGCTTCAAATTCGTTAAATAAATTCCTCTACTCTACACAACAAATTCTATTCAAATTAAAATATATTTTATAGGATTTATCAACTTTACCCAGGTTTTCCGTTGTCGAATTGGAATACAACAATCCACAATTTTCGAATTACTGCTGGAACACAATGCAAAAATCGGATCTTAAGCAGGAGCCGGAGTCGGAATAGCTGTCACAGCTTGTCGTACGTTAACAAAAGTACACACACAATACATCGTACGACTTTTCCACTTTTTGTATTCCTTAATTTAACTTTTATTTGATTTAATTTAACTTTTTTTTGTTTTATTGAAACAACCACAATGAAAAATATTAATTTATTGCACAAACGCAAACCACGAAATAAAATTTGTTGTGCCAAAAATGATAGACGTCAAATTGTCTTACATCAAAGTTAAAAGTTGTCAACTCTTCTGACTCCGGCTGCGGCTCCGATTCCAGTTCCGTCGCGTTGTTTTTGTGCATCTACATTTGCGTACTTTTAATATTTTGACAGGTATTCCGGTTACGACTCCGGCTCCATCGCCATTGTGTTCCAGCAGTTAGAATTGTACTTTTTTGAACAATTCTCATCTGTCAAATTGATTTTAGGGTACGTTCAAAGAAAATTTTAGTGGTTTAAGGTTATTCAAATTCACTTTGAAGAATTAAACACAAAAAAAGTTGTGGTACAACTTCTATTTATATTTATTCAATATTCTGAAGGCATTAACATGGTTCATTTTAAATTTTGAATAGTAAAAAGTCCAAAATTTACAATTTCTATATTCAAGACTTTACTTTTGGTTCAGTAACTTTACTTCAGCGATTACAATGAGTTATAGCTTAGTGCGAAAATAATTTCCTCGGATATTTTTATCTCTTAATGACAAATTTTTGACACGTTGCTCATCAAACACGCTCCTCGCACAAGCATTAAGAAAGGAGTTCCATTTGTATCTCCAACTTCAAAATTTTTCCACGGATTTCCGAATTTTCTAGGGACCTGTTCAAACGTCAAGTTGTTTTAAGAACTTCTCATAAAACCTAGTACGCAGCTGAAGTGAAACGAATTTTTTTGGAGATTTCCAAATGCAGAGCAAAATGAAAACGAGAACCACAGCGGAAAAATATTTGCGGAGAGTTCTGTCAGCAGTCAAAAACAGTTGACAAGTTCTGACAGTCAGCTGCTGGTAAGCAAAAGTGAAAAAGAATTCTATATATTAACATTTTTTTGTTGAGCAGTTAATACATGTTTTTTTTTTTCATTTCTGCAGCTATATTACTCCGGAGGCTGGCAACGGCTAAATTATTTTTGTGAAGACTATGCTCCAACTTCCAAATAGCTTCACTGGCTTCGACCAACGATTGCAGTTTCTTTTTTTATTCCGAAGAGAAATCAATTTTTTTTTCTTCAGTTTATTTTTTGGAAGTTGAAGTTCACTGCTCGTCTTCATCACTTCTTGCACAACACCAATAACATCTTCAACATCCTGAGTTTCCGATTCAGAAGTGTATTGCTGGAACACATTAGACAAATCCATTTTATTTTAAATCAAATATAAATCAAAGTCAAAACACCAAATGTCACGAGTAAACAATTTTTTTTTAATAAAAAAATTAAACGTCAAAATTGTGCAACAAATTCATATGCCGTGCAAGTGCAATTAAATTGAGAACGAAAAGAGTGGAGAATTGTAATTGTAAAATGACACATTTCGTCGTTCAGCAGCAGTTCAAAAAACGAAAAGCACAGCGAAATTTTTAGTTTATGATTTCGTAATGTCATTTTTGTATGGGAATTTTCGTTTCGCATCAAAAAATCGTTAATTTTTAGCAAATTGCGATAACTTGATTTTTTTGAAAGCAAATATGTTAAAGCTTGAAAGGAATTTTGAGGAATAGGAACGAAAAAGAAAAAAATTGACACCAGATTTGTTGACATATTATGACATTTTCCCTAAAACTATTAATCAGTCATCATGGTTTCAATACACTGTTAAAAAAAGGGGTGTTAAGGATTTGATACGACTTTTCTATCATCTATGGAAAAGTACAAAATTGTCTTTCACCACATTTATAAAATATACTTGAACAACTTTTAATAAAACCTTATAAAACCCTATTGCAAAAAACATTAACATTAAACTTGCAATTCTATTTGACAGCTGAACAAACGTCATTAAGATGGGAAGCTGTTATTCGTTTTTGAAAGTTTAAAAGTTAAAAAGTGGACCAAAAAGTAATTTTTTGAAATATTAAATTTTATTCAAGGCTATTTAGAGATTTTCACAAGTAAAAACTGAAATATAAATAAATCATTTGCATTTTAAAATCAATAAACGTCAAATATTGAGATTATCTTTAGTGTTGCAACAGATAACATTAACGATCTAATAAAAATAATAATACCTCACCTTATTTTCTATTATTATCTTATATGTCTGCTTAAAAATCCAAAAATAAAATTGCATCGTTTAAAATCACTCAACATTCAACAAAAAATAAAGTACCAGTTTCTTAACTCTCAACGAACACATCCTAATTGTAATAGATTTGCGATAACTTCTGATCCCACTTCCATTTCATTCCACCGGGACTTTGACGTTTTCGTTGAAGAATTCTCAAATTTTCTTTCTTTCATCTAAAAACAGTTGAACTGGGTGTACGTATTTTCTCTAATTATCTTGCAATTTTTAATATTTCTCAAGTTAATCCTTGTGATTTCAATTAAATTTTCATTAAAATGTTTGAAGAAAATCTTAAATTTTCTTATTTCCTAATAAATTTCAATGAAAATTTAGTGATGTGTGAAATAAATTCAGATTATAAAAACTAACCTCGTGAATATTCTTCGATTATTATAGATTCAACATGGTTAACGGACGAATCCCATCCGTCTTTTCGAAGACTTATGTGACTCCACGTCGCCCCTATGAAAAGGCGCGTTTGGATCAGGAATTGAAGATCATTGGCGAGTATGGTCTCCGTAACAAGCGTGAGGTCTGGAGAGTCAAATATGCTCTCGCTAAGATCCGTAAGGCTGCTCGTGAGCTCCTTACTTTGGAAGAGAAGGACGAAAAGAGATTGTTCCAAGGTAAATATCTAATTTTCATTAAGAAAAACCAACAAATTTCTTGAATGTGATGATTCTAACTTTTATAAAATATTCTGACACTTCTTGTCTGAAAAATAAAAAATACTGTCGAGACTTAAAATCTGAAAATATGTCACTCCAAATCTTTTTGATGCAGCGTTTTCAATCCAACTAACTAACTATGTGAATTTTGAATGTTTCCAGGTAACGCTCTCCTCCGTCGTTTGGTGCGTATTGGTGTCCTCGATGAATCACGCATGAAGCTCGATTACGTGTTGGGTTTGAAAATCGAAGATTTCTTGGAACGTCGTCTCCAGACCCAGGTCTTCAAATTGGGATTGGCCAAGTCCATCCATCACGCTCGTGTCTTGATCCGTCAAAGACATATCCGGTAAATATCCCCAGTTCTGATACTCTACTGGACGCCGCAAGAGCTCCAGAATGATAAAATTAAAATGGTTTGTTCAGTAAGACCACTTGGGAGTCGAACAGAGGCACCATTATGCCACTGCACCGGCTCTCAACGTCTTTTGGTATTTGCTCCTCTTATGGCAAATCTTTCGTAAGTTACTGAACTTTGTTTTAATGTTTTTTGTTAGCAGCTTTTTAAAACCATTCAATTGGACTTTTTACTAAATTGTTGTTCTTTACTTTTTGTTGTTTAGTGTCCGCAAACAAGTCGTCAACATCCCATCATTTGTTGTTCGTCTGGACTCGCAGAAACACATTGACTTCTCCCTGAAATCGCCCTTCGGTGGTGGCCGTCCAGGTCGCGTGAAGAGGAAGAACATGAAGAAGAACCAAGGAGGTGCCGCACCAGCTGAAGAAGAGGAAGATTAAGTTATTCGATTCTTCTCGGGGAGGTTAGGAGATTCCTAAGCTGGTTCTTTTGTCTATCCGCTAGTTAAGGGATAATAAAAGTTTTTATATATAAAAATCTAAAATGTTTGTTGGCTTTTTTTATTTGAGGAAAAGTTGTTGTTTTAAGGAAGCTATAAGGAACTTAGTGGTCATTATTTAAGTTTCTTGCGATTCATGTCGAAAATTGTTGGTTACAAGATTCAAGGTCTCGCTAGGTCCAGTAAGCGAAAGATCTTGCATATTACAGAGAACTTCTGCAATGTCAATATCATCGAATGGTTGTGAAAAGATGAGAGTGCTGCTGAGACGATGAAAATGCTCCTGGATCATATTAAAAAAAAAGCGTCTCAAGTCACAGAATAAACTTCAAATGATTCCCAATTTGGATACACTGAGGACGATGTACTTGAACTTTATTTAACTTTGAACAGTTATGGAATTAAACGAAAATTCTTTGTCCTTCATGGTTTTGTTGTGTCAATCAAACATGTTTTCTCATGTCCGAGAAATTGACAATGAAGTCACTCCAAACAGATCACACTGGTCTGCCGGAAAATTATTTTCTTGTCCCCTAAACAAAACAACGATACTTTTTTAAAGGAATGAATTGTCGTGAATGTTGACTTTCAATTTTTCACATCAGCTTCTTAAAATATGACTCTTTAAACAAGTTAAAGACACACAAAGTAGTTTTTTGGAGGCTAAGATAAAACACGACATTTTTCAGAGTACAAATCCTTGGCTCGAGACAGCTTAAATTATTTTAGAATCTTAGTTTCTAGAAAATCTCACTGGCTATGAGTCTTCATTTGACTATGTGAGTGAATTTTGAGTTGGTTTTTAATTAAGACCATCAATACCCACTGGAAAATCTAATTCAAGAGACACACTTTGCCAACCACAACCTGCTCTTAGTTTCCCAGAGCAGAAACCTTTACTCTGCTCTTTCAAAGTTTCTACCGAAAGTTTAATTTTTTTTTGCTTATTTCTTTTATTAAAAATCAAGACTATTTGCGTTTCAAAAAGAAGTTTTAAGAGTTGACTTAAGGTCAAGTTGGAACTAAGTGTTCCAAAATAAAAGATATTAATTTAGTGTTTTAGTGTTTTTAATGTTCTATTCAGCTCTTTGTATTATTTAAAAACAAAGCAATAAAAATGCAATTCAAGACCTTTTTCCAATTCCTGATCATTAGAAAGAATATATCCATTGCCCTCCAACTGCTTCCACTTTTATTTCGTCCAGGAGACTTTGGGAATATCAAAGTGTTCAGTGAGTGAGTCAAGATGTTCATTGAATTTCTCGACTCGTTGTTTGTGAGTCAGTGATGCTTTCTCTGTGATTCTTTTCGTTTGCTTTTGAACAAACAGAAAAATAAATTATAAAAATGAATACATAATTTCATATTTAATGAATTTTACCATTTTCTCTTGCATTGATTTGAAAGATTGTTCAGCTTTTGTTAGTTTTCTTTCTGGGGCTTTCTTTGTTGTTTCTTCGACATAAACTGCTGCTGCAGCAGCAGCTTGTTGTAGTTTTTTCTTTTCTTTGCTCTTCTTTTTCTTCTTCTTGGAGGAACTATCGTCAATTTTTAATTTAAGTTTATTTCGTTGAACACAATCGTATTCGTCAGACATTATTAATTTGTATATAAATAAACTAATTTATTTATTTTTTGCACTTTAAAGTTCGACGTAAATAAAAATAATTTCGTGACAGTGACAGATGAGTTTAGTTGTCACAAATTTTTGGTTTCTGTATTGCTGGCAATAACGTGAAATAATTGTCTTAAGCTGTGTACACACGTCACGGTGTATAACATGTTTTGTGTTTTTCAATTCAATTTTATTCATTTCGCATTTTAATCAAAATGGGGCGTATTCATAGAGAATTACTAAAGTCGTGATTTCTTGATCTATAGTTTAAGGCTTGTTGGTTAAATAAACTCAGTTCTTGTTCATAGTCAATTTTTCTGGTATGTTTAGTAAAACCCCAGGCTAAGGTTGTATTCCACTACACTATACTTCAAGTGACATTTCAAAGCAAAAATATAATGTTGTATTTTCAAATTTTTTATTTTGTGCTGTCATTCCTCAAATTGGATGTTGAAAAAAGTAAGTAAAACAAAACTATTTAATACAAAATCAAAAAAAGCAACTATCAACGTTCTATAGTATTTTACATAAACAAGAAGGAAAATATAAAACGCGAACGGCATTGTTATACGATATTATTTACTTTATAAATAAAAATCAAATATGACATTTGGCAGTGATAATAACTACTTAAACACAGCATTTTCTATGTTTATAGTTAAACCACAGGTTTAGCTCTAAACTAAGGTTTAAATTTATTTATAAATAGCCTTAACTCTGGACTTGCTTAGTATCAGCTTAGCAAGAGTTTAGCAAAACTCTTGGTTTTAATTGCAAAGAAAATAATTAAGATAAGTGTATTGCATTTTTAATAATTATTATTTTTGACTTATTTTAACTTCGATTTTAATTACTTCCCCACAATTAGCGTGAATTTGTATGAAATTGGTCTTTGCACATCAAAAAAACAAAAGTAACGGAAGACTAAATTTGAGATAAATTTTTCCAAAGGAGCTTATGGTGAGCTTTAATTGAGGCTACGCCACCTTGAGGCTACGACGAACGTAAAAAAAGCAGCTCCATGATAATTCAACAGATTATATATACAAAGATGTCATTGGCAGAATAGGGGGAGAGTACAATAACTTTGGCGAAAAAGTTTGATGACAGATTTGTATAGAACAGTTAAAAACAAGCATTTTTTTACTACGGGAGGGGGGTCCATCTCCCCCCGTTTAGGCGGTACTGGCAATATAATAATTGTAAGTATTACCGTTATTTTGTAATTATTTTTTTTTCATTTAGTGTACATATTTTTTTAAATTGCCCCTACCGCCTAAAAGGGGGGACATAGATCCCCCTCCCGTAGTAAAAAATGCTTGTATTAAGGCCCTCTACCAAAAACCGTTATTACATCTTGTCGCCAAAATTATCGTACTCGTGCCCAGAATAGATATGGAGTGGTATTCGGTTTTGATTCATATTCCTGTTTAGTGGCAAAAATAATAATTAATTTTAAAACGTCACTTCATGTTTCTAGACTTCAACAAGTTTTTTTTCGAAGAAAAGTTTCTCCATGTTTCCGTTAAACCTAGAGTTAAAGAATAAATGACACCAACGCGAAGTGTATGAATTTGAAATGTTCTAAAGTTAATCCATAAAAATGATCCTTATATTTTTGCTTTCGTAATGCACTGCTTAAAATCTTCCTTTAAAATGAAGTTTCCTTTGGGTTTGACAGGCGTAGGCTTAGATTCATACATTTGCTTGTCAAACCAGCAACAAATAATAAGATAAATATAATTTTGCTTGGCATGATGGTTAGTACGTTGGCTTGTCATGCGAGAGTTCTTGGGTTCGATCTCTGCCTGTGACGACAAAAGTTTTATTTACGGGTACTGCCTCTGGCGAGGAATTGAAAAATTCTCCTATCCTCCATCCCTGATAACAGTATTCGCACACAGAAATGGTTGAGAGTTGTAAGTCACTAGGCCATGGTTCTCTACGGACTCTTGAGCCACCTAATTTATTATTTATTTACTGTCAAAATTTTGTATTGAGAATTTTGTCTACACAGTAAAACATTTTTATCTTAAGAATTTGATGGAAGACGAGATAACCGAGCTTTGGCTCGTTGTCTCGGCCTCTTTGATTTTTGACCGAGACACCTTATTCTTCCCAGATTCAAAAAAAAAAATAAAAACAACATAGCTTAAACAGGGTGTTAAATATTTGAAAATTTGATAAACTTATCTCACGAAATCTCAAAGACAAAAATTAAACCCTAAGACCACCTAGAAGCCAAAAACTAGGGGTTTAAATGAGATTTTCCGAATCTAAACAAAATAAATCGAGACTACAAAAAAGATATCCCATTGAGTTCCTACAATAATATGTATATGCGATTTATTTAAGAATGGCGTTTTTGCTATGACTTCTTAATTTTTTCACGTACCATTGCTGAACATATTCTACAATTTCTTAATCATAATGGACCTATGATTGTTTTGGTTAAATATAATAACTTCTACAGAAAATACATTGGATTTTGGCCAAATGACACACTCATGTAGTGAAAAGTAGAAACAATACTTTAAAAATCGCATATAAAATTATTGCTAACAAACTAAGTAACTTTCAAAGAAAAATTTCAATGATATAAGGTATAAGCTATTCGTGTTAAAAGTTTTGAGTAGTAGAAAATAAAACCTACACATACATTTCTTTTATTGTATATAATCAATTGGGGTATTCGAAATTTCTAGAGTTATTTAAGACTTTAACAAATGTCATTTCGGAGTTGAATGTCACATTTCATAAATACACAAAGAATTAAAACTTACTAGAAATAAACTTAAATTCTTCCAAAGTTCTTACCAAAAATTGTATAACTTTAAACAACTGAAACGATATGCTATTGGGATTTAAAAATATACGCGTATCTTTGTATATATATTTGAATAGTACTATCATGAAGGAGGAACGCTCGACCTGACATCTTCCTACGACTTCCTAAACAATTCGTTCCACATGTTTAACGTGTGGAATGTATTGCGGTGAGGGAAGAATGAGCGAGAATTCCAATATAAAATAATAATTTTCCAGATAATTGAAGAAATGAAGATAGAGAAGAATGTATACAAATTTAGCGATAGTTGGAGGGAGTGAAATGAAAAGGCATTTTTGTTATTATTTTTCAATGCATATTCTATACAAATATGTATAATGTGTTATTTTTGCTTGGTAGGTATTGAGGAATATTGAAAAATATCAACAAGGCAAAAAAGGATTGAATGAGTACAAACTGTTTCCGGTTCCCAATTTGAAACTTTAAGTAGGTACTTCTTTTTCAAATTCGACTAAAATGGTAATGAGAAAGAAAATTAATATAATGCTCATAATGGTCAGATATTTATTGTTTGTTTTTTATAAGGTTAAATATAGGTAGATATTATATCACCTTCACAATGTTGGATATTTTTAGAAATATAACGAACAAATGTAGATTAATGTTTTCTATTCCTTAAGCATAGTAAATACGCAATCATATAGGTAGTTACAAATCACAGTATTAATTTATTTTATTTTTAAAATCCATTTAAGAGTATGTATGCCTATATGAAGTTGTTAACATAACTAGGTTAATTTAGAATAAAATTCAGGTGAAGATTAAAATTACATTTCAGTGATTGTTCACTTAAAAAAATTAGCAATTCCTATAATTTTAATTGTGAAACATGTTTTATGTAATATAAAATGGTTTTAAATTTCATGCGTTAAAATTTGAAATCTACTGTAGTTCACGGAAACATTAAAATAAAATTTTAGTTCACGTAAATGCATTTTCGTATACCTATTGGTAGGTACGCATTTATAAGGTGAAATGAAAAACAAATCTTATATTACTAGTAAATTATTCTATTATATTCACGTTCAAAAGTGGCAGCCCTGTCCTATTTCTTTCGAATGTAAATTGCAGCGTTTTTTTATTTATATTTAAAATTGGTTCGTTGCCTTCAATCAATTCAAATTCAAAACTTTTAAAATTTCAACTTTGGCGGTTGTGCGATTTTGTGTGGTTATTACCGAAAAATAGTGCAATCGGTGAAATTTGTGATTTCTTCAGACTAGTTTTTTTCAAAGCTAAATAAAATAATAAGAAAAAAGAGGCTGGGATGCGACCCACACTGATAACTTCCCATCCAGTCTGTCGATTTGTCTTGCTTAAAAGTTTGTCTATATGTACTCAGATCAATTTTTACCAAATTTGCGTACTATTTTGTATAGATTTTATTTTTTTACGAAAAAACGAACTGTTTTTATATAAAAATCACTGAATATTGAAAACAATATTTTCTGTAAAATAAAATAAGTTTGAAGCCAATATTTTGAATTTTTGCTTTTCCATTACTATAGTATTTTTAATCAATTTATTTTTTCCTTTTTTTTTAAATAATAAGGTATCTCAAAACCGTTATTCTTTGTTGCATAAAATTATTCCAGATCTTATCTAATCTAATCTTATCGACCCAATGATTCGATAAATACAAATACAAATTAAATGAATGAAATTAATTTGAAGACAATACCATCTATTTTTCACGATATGTACATATATGGAGAACCGAACATCAATTTTTACCAAATGTTCGTGCTGCTAAAAATATACTTGTTTGGTATCACGTTACAATATATAATATAAAATTTAATTCAAGTCTCTAGCGTTATTGTTTCGTGAGATGTTTTTGGCTTCATTGCTTAGTAACAGTATTTAAAAAAAGATTTTCCACCGCCTAGCACTACATGTCAATCTCCTTAGATATTACTTACATACCCACCCTCTACCTACATATACCTACATTGTATAAATATAAATATTAAAAAATGCATATATTATGTACATACTTCTTATACCCCATATTCAAAATATGGCAACAATAAATCCTACAGAGAATGAAATTTGAAAACGTTGCATTTAAATTTTCAAATTTCTCAAAAACTGAAAATCTAAAATCAAATGAATATAATTTGCTTCAAGCAAAATACCTACTGTGGAAAGCATACAATTCATAGCTATAACGATATGTATACAATTTCTCAAAAACTGAAAATCTAAAATCAAGTGAATATAATTTTCTTCAAGCAAAATACCTACTGCGAAAAGCATATAATTCACAGCTATAACGATATGTATACGCATAACTCCTTTACATTGATAGGTAGGCACAAAAAAATCCAAGGTAACTATGGTAACGAACTGTTTTTGTGTTTTTGTTTTCACATTTTCTCATTTGTTTTGAAATAAACAGCTGATTCAGCTCACTCTCTTACACATCTTAATACTTATGAGAACAAAATAATATACTCCTTTCATTCCCACTCTTGCTTTCAAAATTTTATTTTCCAGTCGCTCTTAGCTCCACGCCAAATTTCCGTACACACAGCGCCCTCATGGTCCGCCTTTCGTACCAAAATTTTCTGTTCCATGATAATACTATTCAGTTTATATACAAGGCGCGTATTTATTCAAATACCACAGATTTCTTAAAAGTGCTTAGTGTAGACACCGGGCAATGAACACTCTCTTTTTGGTTTCACTTTCTTATTTTCAAATGCTCCCCGCCAGATGTCGCTCGTGTTGCTAAGAGGCCATATCAAACACCAATTTTCTTATAACGGATTTATGGGGACACTTCTCAAAAAATAAAAATTCCAACAAACATTTAAATTGAGTCCCGAACTCGAAATCTAATTTCAATCAAAGATAAAAAGTTATTTTTATTCTCATAAATTAATTAAAAAAAACTTAAAGAGTGGATTTAAATAAAATGACTTCAATGAACAGTTTCTCGAATGCTGGAGCCAATGCGACGAGAATATGCAAACCAAACCAAAATATTCAAGTTTATGTGCGCGTCAGGTACAGTTTTTCCAATTTTATCGTTTAAAGCGCATCTTCTAATTGAAGAATTTAATATTTTTGTAATTTTTAGACCTATGAACGCTCGGGAATATGGCATAAGATCATCAGAGGTCATCGAAGTCCACCCGCCCAAAGAAATCGTCACTCGTCACATCGTCGACTCCAAACTCACCAAGAAATTCACATTCGATCGGACTTTTGGGCCAGATTCAAAGCAACATGAGGTTTATGAGACGGTGGTGGGTCCACTCATTGAGGAGGTCCTCTCTGGTTACAATTGTACGGTGTTTGCCTATGGACAAACTGGCACTGGAAAAACCCACACAATGGTGGGCACAGAGTGCGCGGCTCTGAAATCCTCTTGGGACGATGTAAGTTGGCATATTCCCCCACTTCTTACGAAACATTTAATCGGTTTTGTTTAGGTCTCTGAAATTGGAATCATCCCTCGGGCTTTGAGTCATCTGTTCGATGAGCTGCGAATGATGGAACTTGAGTTCTCAATGAGAATTTCGTACCTCGAGCTGTACAACGAAGAACTCTGTGATCTCCTGTCCTCTGAGGATTCTACTAAGATCCGTATCTTTGATGACAGCACCAAGAAAGGTTCTGTCATCATCCAGGGTCTCGAAGAAATCCCAGTGCACAGCAAAGACGACGTATACAAGCTTCTGGAGAAGGGCAAGGAACGTCGCCGAACAGCTCAGACCCTGATGAATGCTCAATCATCTCGATCCCACACAGTCTTCTCAATCCTGGTGCACATCAAGGAGAGTGGCATCGACGGAGAGGAAATGCTCAAGACTGGAAAACTTAATCTGGTCGATTTGGCAGGAAGCGAGAACGTCTCGAAGGCAGGCAACGAAAAAGGCATCCGAACCAGGGAAACAGTGAACATCAATCAATCGCTTCTGACTCTGGGAAGGGTCATAACGGCCCTGGTCGAGCGAACTCCTCACATCCCATACCGGGAATCAAAACTGACTCGCCTGCTGCAAGAGTCTCTCGGTGGACGCACCAAAACCTCGATTATCGCAACCATCTCGCCAGGACACAAAGACCTTGAGGAGACTCTGAGCACCCTCGAGTACGCTCATCGCGCCAAGAACATCCAGAATCGGCCAGAAGTCAATCAGAAGCTAACCAAGAAAACCGTACTCAAGGAGTACACTGAGGAGATTGATAAGTTGAAGAGAGATTTGATGGCAGCTCGGGACAAGAATGGGATTTATCTCGCCACCGAGACGTACAACGACATGACCTATAAATTAGATTCCCAGAATCGGGAGTTGAACGAGAAGATGATGCTTCTGAAGGCTCTCAAAGATGAACTCACTAGCAAGGAGAAGATCTTCAACGAGGTGAGTTTGCATCTCGAGAAAAAGGCTGAGGAACTGCAAAGGAAAGAGAAGGATCTCCACAAAACTCAAGGCGAACTTCAATTAACCAAAAAGGTGTGATTTTTTTTTTTGTGCTTCTTCCGAATGATTTTTAATGTATTTTATTGTCAGGCCCTCTCGACGACTATGCGAAGGTACAAGGAGAAAAAGGTCATCCTCGATCGTCACGTCAAGACCGAGGAACAACTCTTGGATCAAGCGTCCAAATTGTTGGAAGTCGCTGATATTGCAACGAATGATACCTTCAAACTTCATGTAAGTCTTAAGTTATAACATTTTAAAAGCTTCCAAGGCAGGTCTTTCATTTTGTTTTCTTATTTTTTAACTTGCTTTTCAAACTTTTCAGAACACAATTGAACGCCGCCGAGACGTCGACCATAAGATTCAAAGTGCGTGCGAAAAGTTCACAAATCGAATGAAGAACTCCTTCGATCTCATGGGTCAAAACCTGAAAACCTTACAAAAAGACCACACGTCCCACTTGGATCTGATAAATGATGAATTCTCCAACAGCAAGAAGATACAAAACTCCTTCTTGACCAATGCCATGGGCAAAGTCGAATCCATCTCGAATATGTACGTCGGGGCGTTCGGATCTCTAACTGACTGTCTCACTCAGCACGTGATGTCGCTGTCCTCGGGAAATGCTGATTACAAAGCAAACATAAATGATGGCCTTGCTGTAGTTCGGGCAAAGGAGAATGAGTTGAAGGTGAACTTGGAGCAGCGTCTGAGAGAAGTTCAAGACCTCTTCACACAACAACAATCGAGTGTTGACCAAACAAACGAAAACATAACCCAGTTGATTGTTGAAAGTCATAAAAACATAACTCAACACACTGAGGAACTTAAGAAACGTCTGGAGGGTATCGCAGCCAACTCCAAGGTTTCATTTGAATCTCAAATTGGGAAGTTAAACGAGAATATCGAGGCGAAGAAGGCTCTAAACGTTCGCCGGCAGAATCTACTCGCAGAGTGCTTGAAACAGATGCAACAAATCGACCAGGAAGACGAGAGTCTCACGGGAGTCATCTCCAATGTAACTGAAAATCTAGAATCAGGAAAACAACAGATCCGACAATCGATAGATGCGGAAATCTCAAGTGCAGATGAATTCTGTAAGAAGAGACATCAGAAGCTTGGAGAGATTCAAAAGGTGTGTAATAGTTTCAAGGAAGATGCTTCACAAAACTTGGCCAAATGCTCAGGACTTACGCAGTCCGTCGGCAGCGAACAAACTGAGATAAATAGAGAGATTCTGGAACGTCTGGAGGGAGAACAACAGTCGACAGAGAAGTATTGCGAGGATGTTTGCTCCACACTTTCCTCACACCGTTCACAGTTCGAAGGAATTCGGGAGGAATACACTGGGAAACTCTCGAATGAATGTCAAGCCGTGAGACAACTGATGACAGACGAAAATAGTCGATTGAAGAAGCAGGATATGCAAAATATAGCCTTGACGAATTCCCTACAAAAGAATGTCAGAGATTATGCTTGTACCTACAATGAGCAAGTGAAGTACTGCATCGAAGATATCAATACCTTTAGAAATAGCGAAACAAAGCCCTATGCTCCAAGTGGTAAGAATTTTAAAGCTTCTTTTGAAAATTCTTGAATGTTATTAAATGTGATCTTATTTTTGATTAGGACAAACTCCTTCGAAGAGAGATTTTTCTTACCCGAGAATCTTGGCCACAACGTCGCCCCACACTCAGATTGTAAAACGCTTCCGACAGGAAACAGATTGTTCCGATCTTGAGATGACAATAAATGAGGTGAGTGTTTTAATTGTCTTCTCCTTAAATCGCCTTTTCATATTTTTTTTCTTGTTTGTCTCGAAAAGGACTCGGAAATAGCAAATATCCTCTCTGATCCTGATATCATCCTGAATTCCACCCCAATCGAAATGAACACATCTTCAGATGACAAAAATATGAAAGATTCAAATCAGAAAATCCGGGAAAACGGTCTAAGCCTGCCGAGTCTGAAAGTTCCATCAAATAACCGAAGTAAACCAAATTCCCGCAAGAATTCCCCAGTTATTGGCCCAGCGCGAAAAGAGAATAAGGAAAATTTGTTTTAACTCAAAAATTTGTGTAAATTATAAATGATTATAAATTAACTTTATTGTTATGTCTTTAAAGGTCCCCTCGTATTTTATTTTTTGAAAAGAAAACAAAGCAAAAGAAAATAAAAATAAATAAGAACAATTATTCCAAATGGGATAATTTAAAAAAAAATACAAAAATATTCAACATAAGAAATTTATGTAAAAATTAATTTCATAGAATTTATGTTTTTTAAATGTTAAATGGTTTATCCAAATCAATTTAAAATGTAATTCTTTTTCTTTTTAACTTTTGTAGCCCCAAGTGTTTTAGTTCGTAAGCAATTTACAAGAATTGAAATAAATATATGCAAAACAACAAACTTCATTCATTTTTTTATTTTAGGAAAAGGACGCTCCTTAACAGAATAGATTAGATTTTTGTTTTTCCAATAATAATGTTGTGAACATATCCCCACATTGGAACAGGCCCTTCTCAAACAGGCCGTGCAAACATAATGTAGCTATCTCCTTACGGCTAAAAGCTTAATTTCAACGTCATACCCACAGGTGGCTAAATATTCAAAATGGCGAATTTCATTTAATTTAAATTTTCATTTCATCATTAACATTCATCAGCGACAGTAATAATTGAATCTTATAAATTAAAAATTGTAGCTAAATATCTTGAGCAATTATTAACTGTAAGATTCTTAATTAATAATTTAATTGTTAAAATTTGTTTTAAGATAACTCTTTTGTAGATTTATATTATTGCTATTATAATCAAACTTTATAGTGAGCCGAATATTAATACCTGCGAAAAAACACTGTAATATATAATTAAAATTTAGGTTTTGTAATTCATCTCAAGAAATCAACTGTTTTTTTTATATTGAGTGGATTAACAAAAGGTCTTTTCTTTCCAAGGGTACATAGTACATTACGGCTGTTGCTAAAACACATAGCAGATATTGCAAGTATAAGGTGAACATCGGGTGCCTAGTACCTCTGGAGACTGGGTTCCAACCCCAGTGGAAAGTTGTTGGGAGCACCAAATGAGAGAGGGGTGAGAGGTGTTTCCACTAAAGCACCACTCCTTATCGAGACGACAGCGGACGAATTCCCGAGATGGAATCAACGGTGATGCCTACAGTTCCAGTAAGATTGAACTACTTAGTGAACACCTTATAGGGCTTCTTCGCCTTATTCGGATCCAAGGCCTATAAGGAGCGGTTTTATCCGGCTCCCCATCCATGGAGTTATAGTTAGGATCTGGCTTTCCATGTTAGGGGCTGTGCCGTCGCGTCGGGGTGACTTTCTGGCGACGTAAGAACTTCATAGTTGCGAAGCACCAACAAGCCTCGGGTACGGACGGATTTACTGTTGACAACATACGCAAACGAATTAAGGACAATGAACTTCGGATATGCACGTGGAATGTTAGGTCCCTTAACAGACCACGTGCAGCCGAAGAATTAGCGGAGGCCCTAGGCCGCTATAAAGCAGATATAACCGCCATCCAGGAAATAAGGGGATGGGCCGTGAAAAAAGAGGATGAAAAACTGCGATATTAACTATGGTGATTGCTACCACGAAAACCAACAACGCTTATTAGGATGCGGCTTCGTCAATGGAGCCAGACTTAGGCAAGAAGTCTTGAATTATATGTAGGTGCATCAATGAACGCCTTATGACCGTACACATCAAGGTTAAATTCGGCAACATTAGCCTGATATGCGCGCACGCCCCCACAGAAGAGAAAGATGACAACACCAAAGATATGTTCTTCGAGCTCTTAGACAAAACATATGAGCAGTGTCCTAGCTACGATATTAAAATTGTCCTGGGCGATTTTAATGCCAAGCTAGGAAGGGAAGACATCTTTGGTGAAATAATCGGGAAAAACAGCCTGCACAAAAACACTTTCGACAACGGATTCAGGCTCATAGATTTTGTTGCGGGGCAAAACGTCATGGTAGCCAGTACGAGTTTTCCACACCTCAACATCCACAAAGGAACTTGGAGTTCTCCAGATCAATCTACCTTCAGCCAAATTGACAATATTATTGCGATCGACGCCAGACACGCTTCCAGCATCATGGATGTCCAAACTTTCCGAGGAGCTTACTTTGGCTCGGACCACTACCTCGTTGTAGCCAAGGTAGCACTTCGGGTTTACAGACCCAAGGCAAAACAGGGAGGTGCTGGGAGAAGGTACAACGTCAAACGGCTACAATTTTCAAATCCTTTTCCGACCGAGTTACAAGTAAACTCTCTCGAAGTTCTCTGCCGCCAACACAATGAATCGAAAACCAGTGGCAACATTGCCAAGATGCAATCAGAGATGCCGCCTCTGATGTGCCGGGTTTCAAGCAGCCACCAACAAGGAACCCCTGGTTTGATGAGGAATTTCAGCAGGCAAATGCAGCCAAACAACAGACACGCAAAGCGGCGCTGCATAAAAGGATGAGAACTGCTCATGAGCTCTATGAGATAGACTTAAATAATCATTCAAAAATTAAAAAACTTACGCCTCGAGAAGCACTTTCAATTCTCATTGAAGCTAAGCTTAGTAGAACACAATATAACGTCATAAGAGACTATGTATGTAAAAGATATATTTCCATCATACAAATTAGTACAGAGGGAAAAAAGATCTTATCCTGAAGATGTGTAAGTTTCGGAATCTGAAGCTGAAGTACCCTTACAATCCCTATTAGACCATACAGCTACTCGTTTAATACAAAGTCAAAGCCCTGTAATCAAGTCAGAAGGGTTTGACATTATTTTTTTTTGCTGTGTTACATATGTTGCACAATATTGGAAGGTCATCTCGGTGTGGCCTATAACTAAGCGGAAGAAGTTCTACCCCCGCCCTAAGCATCATTGAGATGGATTCTATGCCTAGTTCGTCTCTGAAGTAGTTTGCATGTTGAACGTTATAGTTGAGTGTACTGTACACCGATCTGTAGAGGGATCGTCTTGCTTCACTTTCAATCTCATTCCTGCAGTTTATATCTGTATTGGAAATGATCTCGTTGAGTCTTTGTTTCCAGTTATTGGAAGGCTCTTAGTCAAGACTAAGATCGAAATTACACAAACGTGCATGATCCAGCCACTCATCATACCATCCAATTCACTGTTATCATCACGATCTTCTTCGGAAGTCGACCTTCATCCATGTTCAAGACCTTTATAATGTAATCAGGCTGCAATTTTAGTGTTTTTAGATATAACGTTGATAATCCAGTTTCCAGATTCAACGCATAGTTTGGTGTGTTCGATGGTAGTCTGAACATGCGTTTTAAGTAGAAGTGTAAAAGTGCTGACCTCCCTATACTTGCGCTGCGTAAAGCATGATTGATTCTGCAACAGATTCAAAAACTTTAAATTTCGTCCTGTGGTTTAGATATTTGTTGGAGAAACACATCTTCCAAGTTGAGTTTATTGCAGTTTTTGCCTTTGCAAGCTTGTCTTTCAAGTACTTTTCCATTTTTAATTTGCAGGGAAAGATCACTCCACTCACTCTTTCGTTATTGTAGTGCCACTTCCCATTTTTTTGCAGTCTGCCTCTCCCTCTATTGAAGATCATAATCTTCGACTTCTCTTGGTTGACCACTAGGTTCCATTTAGCACAGTATTTGCATAATCGGTTGATCATCAGTTGTATTGTTTCCGGTGAATGAGCTAGAATCACTATATCATCTGCAAACAGAAGTGCTTTGATAGTAGTACTACTGACTTCAATTCCACCGCGCAGGATGTCCATAACATCGTCCAAAAATAGCGAAAACAGCAAAGGGCTTAGAGTACAACCTTGCCTCACTCCAATTTTCGTTTCAATGCTATTTATGTAATGCCACTTCAAAATACTTTAACGATCTTGAAAACGTTTGCCAAAGGCCCATTAATTCCCAATGTGTCGTTTGGAATCTCCGTTCTACATGCGCGGATACTATCATTCGAATCATTGCTGCACTTGAGTTATAAGCTACCAACACTTACCTGGCGCTTGTGGAGTGAAAATAAACGTTTGGTAGTACAAACGAAAAAACTATCCAAGCGCATATTAAAACAGAACTTGGACTGATCATTGACAAGCCTAAACCGGGTTTTGGCAATTCAAATGATGGTAATGTAGCTCGAAAATTCTTCCAAAACTACAATACTTCTGCCAACATTACCAAAATCGATACAGTGCTAATTCGAAGAATTAACATTATTTTGCAAGCAATATCCAGTGGGATTCGAATAAATCCATAAAAATTTCATAAATATTGTTTGGAAACGGCTTCCTTGTATGTTGGATTATATCCTTGGATGCCTATGACTCCTACCCTCCATAAAATTTTAATACACGTCTCTATGATAGTACGTGATGCTTTATTACCGATCGGACTGTTAAGTGAAGAGGCTCAAGAGTCAAGAAATAAAGATTTCAAATCTTACAGAGAATTTTTTGATAGGAAAACTTCCAGAGTTGACAATATCACCGATATTATGAACACACCTCATCCTTTGTTAAGTCTTTCGCGTAAATTACCAGTGTTCGATAAAAAGATGTTGTTACCATGTTAGAAGATAAAAAATTAAAACTAAAAAAAAATTAAATTTACAAAATATTATAAAAAAAAAACAATACACGCATTTTCAACTTCATTTATAAAGAAAACCCTATCAACTAAGTTTTGCCCATCGCTTTGATTATCTTGGCCCCAGTCTGCGGCGGCGTGAACGGCTTCTTCTACTCCTTCCTCGTTGTCGCCTTACTCTATTATGAGGTTCCATCATGGAATTAGTTGGTTGCTATAAAAACTAAAATAAGAAATAACCACAAACTAAATTTTAAATTTGGTTACTTTTTTCTTTGATGGACCAGGAGCTTGACTTTTTATAGAAGACTCACGCTCTAGTCCATCATCGGATGAACTTGGATAATCAGAATCTATGTCGGAAACTATACGTTTTTTTGTTTGTAATTTAGAATCGTTTACCTTGATTTGGGACATATTTTTTTTTTATTTTTTAAAGAAAGTTCACAAATAAATTTTCAATATTTTTCTTTGAAATAAAAACGATTTTCATATGAATAAATAGTTTTAGATATTTTTTTAAAGTAGAGTGTATAGTGATAATTTTGTTTTTTAACTTGAAAGGGATTTTTAAACACTTTATCATCATCATCAGGAAAATGAGGAAGAACATACCGATGCACATTGTTTTCGAAACTTTGAATATTTAAAGAGATAGAAAACGGTAATGTTTTTTTTTCGGGGTGAAGTTCGTGATAGAGCTGATCATTTCCGAAATACGTTTGAAGTTGGTACATGTTACACAGCTTATTCCATCAGTTCTAGTGCAATAATTCCGCCGGTATGCGATATTGGCTTCCAACGCTTTTAACAGTTGCTGGTTTGTCTGCATAAATCAATGATTCAACATAACCCCATGAAAAGTAATCGAGAAAAAAACCGCACGAACAAGGGGACGAGTAGTCTACAAATTTAAAAAAAAAGAAAATAAGTTTGAAGAAAAGTTAGCAGTTCTTTAAGTTTAACTAAAGATTCAGCCGAGTTTTGGGATATAAAGAGGAAACTATGGAAATTGTTAAGTAAAAGTTGCAGTAGCAGTGTCATTCCAGGCCTTAAGTTATCATTTTGCTTTACTTTTAAATTCTTCAACACAAATATTTTGGAGTTATGCACGACCATAAAACTTGGTTTGAGAAACTCGATAAGAGTATAACTGAAAATGAAGTGAAGTGTTGTACAAAGTCTTAAAGATGGCAAAGCCGCTGGATCAAATAGTATACCAGCTGAGTTCTCTAAAAATAGCACAATTTTGTTTAAGATCAAATTAACAGAAGCGCTTATCATTATGCTCAAATTTGGAACGTTTCCCGATCATTTCTTCTATTTTTTCAACTCCAAAATAACCCTATCACGTCAATATTTATAGAATTTCATTCAAATTTCTAAAAATCTTCCTAAGTTGTTAGATTTCATCTGTCGAAAATATGTAGATCTTTAAAAAAAACTTTGAACCATTTGTTTTACCTATAGGTTCAGGTTTTTGCTTAGAAAAAGGCAAATTGGCTTGAGAGTAATTTTTGTGTTGAAAACAAAGCTATCACGTAAAGTTTTTGAATTATGTATGTACATATGTCAATTGAAAGAAAAAAAAAATTGGAAAGAGGTATTTTTAAATTTGACTAGATAAATAAAATCTAAATTCAAAACTTTTCAAAACTTTAATTAGAGTCAAATAAAACCTCAATACTTACGAGAATTTCCAGGTACTAAGTATGATAGTAAAATTATTTAAACTGTATCTAGAAGACAAAGATTTGTACTTTGCAAAATTATTAAATGATTTATTGTCAAAAGCACCGTTTTTGGTTCAATTTAACATTTTAAAAAAGCCATATTTTAAAACCCTGATTTGATACGAAAATTCTAAGCTGAGGTTTGAAATCGAAAAAATAACTTAATTTTGAAGGCCTGTGTAATAGGTTGTCTTTTTCATTGCAATTGAATATTTAGGAACGAAGTTGAAGGGTCAATTTGGACTACTAACAAGAATTTGTTTGCCGAAAGTCTTTGGTAGAATGTGGAAAGCCATTAAAAGTCTTCGATTTTTAAGACTGGATTATCTATCATACATCTAACGACTTTTTCTTGTCCCCAAACATCAATGATAAATTTCGTAGGCAACAATTTTCTACAAGTTTAGCTAAAATCATGTTTTAGAGGTCTTCACGCGGAGTGGTAAAAGTATTTTCAAAATTGGTGGAAACACATGGAATGGTACTATGGTAATATTGGAGAAAATAATAACACGATTTAAAAATTTCAGATCAAATAAGAACACGAAGAAAGTTATTTAAAATTATAATAAATACAACCCATTTTGATTTTTTTTTCTGTAAAGTTTGTTTGGAGCGTGAAGTTAATTTCCAAGTCTTTAAAATTACTAACATCTAAAAACATAACTAGCTTTCGTCTTATTTTGCGTTCAGAGAATAAATTTGTGTTAATGAACTTTCTTATGTCGTCTGAAAAAGCAAATTGAAAAATTTTAATTGAAAATTCGAAAACTTTAGGCTATAACTTGGATCGTTTGGTTAAGAAACAGGCTCTTAATGTAATAAAGACAAAACCAAGGATCACTGACAAATTTTTAACATGCATATGTATGTGTAACATAAGTCAAAGGGTTCAATATTATAAAGTAAATTGTATGTCCGTTTAGAAATAACGGTTACAATTTAAAGTGTTTCGAAATGTTTTCAAAAACTGTGTCAAAAATGTTATTTAGTGATATAAGGGTTGCTTTTTTTAGACGTGTGGTTTCAAATTCGGCAATAATCTGTTCAAAGTTGGTCTTTTTGACAGCTGTCACTTAATTTATGCTTATTTTGGTTTGTCATAATAAATAGACTAACTCCCGAACAACGCAATGTTTACAAATCGTGCAAAATTTATTTCCAAAATATTGGCTCAATCAGTTTTTTTTTGGCGAGCGCATTATCTCGCAACATAAGCCTGTGGCGTTCAAGATCGTGCAATTTAACACCGTCCGCTTAACTACTTTTTGTAAGGTTATGTAAAATCACTTGCATATGTCTTGGAAGAGGAAATTCGGAAAAAATTGCGTACTGAATAATGGCCCTAATTTCCGCAAAAAGTTGTCGGAAATTGGGACATTTATTCGTTTTTATTTTGGTGATCGATGTCGTCAGCAAGACCCGGTAACTCAAGAATTTAAGAAGTTCTTCGCTCTCTATCGTTTTTAACACTATTCACTTAAATTGTTGAAAATGCTAATTTAAAAATTGTTTAAAATACAAAAAATATATATAGCCCTTTTAAGGAGTGTTGACCAACACACGAATAAGCTGTTCAACGGGATTAAACAGAAGTTTCCAGGTTTAAAAACTAAAAGCCTAACCGAAAATGCGTCGTCTCGTCAGAAACAACAACCAATTCCTACTTCTCCCTCTCACTTTGATATTAAGAACCAATATCAAAGTGTAAACCTCTCTCTATTTTCCTGGCTTTGTCCTGCTTCATATTTCATTTAAAAAAACACTTTATCATAAAACACCTTATCAAAATAAAAATAACAAAAATATAAATTTATCAAAGTAATCAAAATACGTTTTTCAGAAAAAATCATAAGAAAATTTTCATTATATCTTCGACATCCAAGTGAGTCATTTAATTTAAAATTATTTGTAAATATAAATTTTTCTCGAAAAAATACCAAAATCCCTGGAATTGGAATAAGTTATTAAATCATGTCAGAAATAAAGAAAAAAGAATCCAAAGTACAAACAAAAAAACGTGCAGTTTCCGACAATGAATCTGAATTTTCAAGTGACGAACGAGATTCTGAGGATGAGTCTCCGATAAGAAGTCGTACTCCATCAAAGAGGAAAGTCACCAATTTAGAGGTAAATTTTTGAAAATTTTTCGATTTATAAATTCATATTTTGAATTTTCAAATTTTTTGTTTTATTTTTATAGCAAAAAGATGACTTGGGACTGCAACCGAGTGATGCATCAAGACGACGACGGGGAGGAAGAAGTCGACGACGCGGGCGTCGCAGTCGTAGCCGCAGACGCAGTGGCAGACGTTCGTCCCGATCGAGGCGACGACGCTAAAGGCTTTTTTTTCTTCCTATTGTTTCGACAAAATTATTATAGTTTTTGAAAATTGGTTGTGTAAACTTTTTAAACAATAAAATTATAAACGTGTGATTTTCTTTTAAAAAGAATTTTTTTTGTTTTTACTTATCAAGGAATGGATTCTGTATTTCGGATTTCAAAGATATGAAAATGGGTTCTTCATTTTGGATTTCAAAGATTTCAATTCGATATTGAATTTTTAAGATATTTGAAAATATGTTTTTCGAATATTTTTCGTGACGTGAAACACAAAATCAACGCTGTTTCACACACAGAAAGTAGAAATCATTCCAGAATCAACAGAATCTTTCAAATATGACCCACAATTCTTCTACAGCCGCAACTGTGAAGTTGAGTTCCAAAGCAAATTCCACATGTATAGAAACTCGAAGTCACTATGACAACGTGTACTTTCTATGCATCGGAACCGTCAAAAATTCGACTTTGCTGAGCGGGTGCGGCGGGGAACTTGGTCGCATTTTCATAGACGAAAATCTCTTGGGAGACAAAACACTGATTGCTATGCAGTTGTCGTTATAATGTCGACAAGTTTTGAGTGTTCGAGTGCGCATGTTTCCAGCCAACAGCCACCTTCCACCCACTAGAATATCTACGCGTACAGTTCTAGCATCATCCTTGTGCAGCCGATTCACCGCTTACCGCTCTGCCACTCCAACTGCCACCCCTCGGTTAGTGTCCATTCAACCCTTCGCATTGAAGAACGTACATACGTGTGGAATTGGAATAAGCAGAGGCATCCCTGCAAGGGCAGTACTAGTTGTCATTTTGCCGCGAATTCGTTTGGGGTTGTCTGTAGCCGTAACCGGTGTGAATGGAGAATATATATTTATAAACTAATTCGGGAATTTAGTACACAGTGAATCACCACAAATTGTGCAACTCTTGGTAAATTTTTCAAATAACAAAAATAGTTTTTTGTTTTGTTTGTGTCTGTTTTGTTAAAATATCCAAAAATTCCAACTGAGTGCTCTCGCGGAGCCGCAAAGTCCGCAACGATTTTCAAATTTTGTTTTGGTTAAAAACCGCATTCTGTTGGTGGTATACGAGCAGTGGCCCAAAACAAAAAAAAATGAAAAGGCTAAGGGTTTGGGCAAAGTATAAAGTGATTTATCGATCTTTTGGGGGCTTTGTATAGTTCAAAAACTCCCCACGAACTACGAGTAGAACGCAACAAACAACATAATTATTAATTTAATTTTCGTAATTCATTTTTATGTTGCTACTCGAGAACGAGAACGAAAACGACGACGACGGAACACAACGATACAGGGAATTATAGTCATCATCATCATCCCCCACTTCCACTTCAAAGCAGAGACAGTGGATTTCAAGGATTCTGCGCCCGAAAGGAATTTCTGAAAATCTCGCGACTCGGTTCGGTTTTGGTGTATATGACAGAGTGTTGTCAGGATTCAGGATAGTGTAAAATATTCTCGTATTTTGTATTTTCTGTTTTGCATCGTATCCTTCCTCCTTCGTAGTCCTTGTGTGCTTTATTAAAATATTATTATACGAGTACAAGGCAAGTGGCAGGACGGTGGTGGTGCGGTGGTGTAAGGCAAAGTGTGGTTCTGTCCATTGCCAGTTGCTATTGCCATCACCTTAAAAACAGGGTGTAAATCCTTTTTTACCCCCAACCCCAAACTTTTCATAAATGAGAGGACTTTGGCAATGGCTTCTGTGCCTGTGAGTTAAGTAATGTGAATGTGGACTTTGGAGTGTGTTTTGGAAAATTACACATCGATGTCACATAATGGCTTCGTATAACTTGTGGTGTTTTCAGTAGACATAGAAAAACCTACCTATCTACTATGGAAGTGAAAACTAAACTTGGAATTGGAAGGGCTAGGGTTCTGTTGTTGCCCCTAGTCATGTCTGTGTCTGAGATCAATAACCTTATGCCTGCCATGTGACTGCAATCCTTATGAATAAAAGGAATAGTGAACTAGAGCTACAGAATAAGAGAGTAAGAGAGAAAGTAGGAAATATAGTGTAGTTGGAGATAGAGCTGATGTGGCTTTATAGAGCTCTGCTTCTGACTGGCCTGACTTGGCCAGGCTGATGCTGATACTCGTATGTTTACTTTTTTTTGTTGTTGTTTGGGTACACATTTTTGATGTCAATGATAACGTCATCATTATATTTATCTTTTAAACTATGAAGAGATTGTTGTTTATCTAACGGTGAGTAAACAGGAAACACAATTGGGTTAGGAATAAAGGATATAAGAAGCTCTATGCTTAGATAGATTTGAAAAAAGGACAACTTTCGCCATTCCAGTGTGTTTTGTTTGTTTTCATAGAGAAATCGATGTGTTTACATATGTATATTTTTTGAAAACAGTTGGAAAGGATTTTATTGCTTTAGTAGTTCAAATTAAACCCGCCAACGTACTTTAGCGCTGTTCTAAGAAATTCCTGTAATTGTTTTTGTAAGCTAACTGAAGCACATGCCAAGGATTCAAGCATTAAACAATAATACTTTTTGGGCATTATAAATCAACATGCGGATTATAGAATATGCTGAATGAGTTGCTGATGGATTCAAAGTGATTTTTGACACTTTCACTATGGTAGAAATGTCAAAATTGACATTTGATTAACTTTGTATTATTGTATTGTATATTGAAGACCTTTTATCTTGAAGACAATATTTCACAAATAACAGGAATCCTTATTCGAAGAAAAAAAAACATTTTAGTAAATTTACTCAGATAAAAAGATGGTATGGCATTTTAATAAAATGACTTTTGAGCTCTTGACATTTCCCATGCGTTCTTTTTCTCACAATATTCAAGAATAAACAAATAGGTTTCTTAGGGAATTTTAAGAAATATTCGAGGTTAATGAAAAGCAATTTTATTATATGTACATACCAGTGACAGCTGACAAAAAATTTCGTTGAAGTGATTTATTTCAAAATGACGGTTGTTCAGATTTTTTGCGATGACGTTTCATTTCGTTAGGGTCCACTGCCGGACTGACATCTCCTGTAATATTTTAAACATAGTTATGTAGTGAATTAGTGTTCATTTGTATTTAAAACTTACTAAATTTGAAATTTCGCGATACATTAATATTTTGGCCAAATGGCTCACTACCAAATTGGAAAGTAAAAACTTCCCTAAAGTTATTTATTGTTATTCAAAAATTAATTTTCCAATACAAAAAATCCTACGTACTTCCAAAAATATGTATTTGTCAAAATTAAGGGTGTTTTTTAGACGTGCAGTTTTCATTAAAAAATGCATATAATGTAATGACCAAAAATTCAGATGTATTACAAAGATAAGGGTCTCTAATTATGTTAAAAATTCCAGCCGAGAGGACCAATGTTTGACTTCTTTTTGCAACAATTAGCGCCGTATGTAAGCAATGAGGCACCCGAACATTCACTTACAAGACATAACTCAACTCGGGCTTATCTGGGTAGATTGCACATAACCCCACACAAAAGAATTTATCGTTGTCATATCGCACGATCTGGGAGACTACGCCACAGGCCCACAAAGCGAGATAAAATGCACTCACCAAAAGTTAAAGTTTAATAAAAAAGTAATCAACTTGCGCTGCTCGCAAATGTTGTTCAGGAGTAAATAAATAAATTATGAAATGCCTAACCAAATTGAGTATTAATCAAGTGAAAGCTGTCAAAAAGTCACAAATGTCAAATCAATCGGTTGAATTAATTATGATAACAACTTAAAAAAATTAAGTATTGAGATAAAAGCGTTTAAAGTTTTGAGTAGTGGTTTTCTAAAATTGAGTAATTTTGTAATACCTTTTGACGTCACATGGTTCCTTTGAATACCTTTTTGAAAGCGTTAGTTTATGTTCTAAATATTCAATTTGTTGCTTATCTTAAAAATCAACAATCCACCATGGCATGGAACGCAGCCATTGTTTAAATTTCTAAGAGACAATTTTATATTTTTGGACTGTCAAAATGAATGGTTTGTTTATAATTGCGAAAAATTAATATAATTAATATTCAAAAAAGAGAAATATTTACCCATCACAGGGTAAAAGAAGAATACACAAAGATAGGAAACAAAGTTGTATGCATAAATAGTTTTAAAATAATTTTATATGTTATTGATATTTCAATTTCTTTAGAACGAAGAAATTTCTAAAAAAATCCCAACATTTTATAACAATGACAGTTGAACAATTTTAAACACAACAATTGTTACCCATAGTAGACAAAGAGTCGACCGTTGATCAGTCAGTACCCCAAATTTAGATTCATTTGCTTTGTTCTTTTTGACAAACTGTCACTTTTTAGACGTGTTCCAATGCACTGTTCTTAATAAAAGTGAATTAATTTATTATTTCGAGATTTTTTTTATCAACATTTTTGTGGAGGATTTTGTACAATGTCTATGCGAAGTTCAAGCTTGTATTGTTCCATACTTTGAGAAATGACAAAGTTTTTACGTGTCAAGTGTCAAAAGATTACGGATTCAAAAGTGACAGTTGCCCAAAAATAGTGAGCTATTTAAAATGTAACCCTTTAGTTAGCAAAGGAATAAGTACTTACAAATTTAAAAAGTTTAAATTAAAATAATAAATTAAAATAAATTAAGAATAACTATAAAGAATTAAACTGGATATTCTTCGATACCACCAAAGAATGCTAACAGAATGAAAAGTCATAAGGCAAAAATCAATCTTCGCTAAATAAAATAAAATGTTTACCGGGCATGAAGTAGACGAAGGTATCGAAAACCTTTGGTCTACGATTAACCGGTATTTTTCTATATCCCTTTCCATTTGAAAATACTTCATTAAGAGAGGCATTTAAACAATGAAATGTAGTAGGGAATATTTTATGGAAATAAAATTCATCTCGGGCACGAGATTCGATCCCACGTATATTTCGAAAATCATCGCCAGACAAACAGCTCCACGCACTCACTCTAAAATGAAGGATTTAAATGTTACTTTTACTAATTATCAACTTTTTATTGTATACTTCTAGGATACATACACAAAACTGATGTCTACTTTTAGCCTGCAGAAAAATAAGACTTGTGCCTAAAATGCCTCACTACAGTAGTTAACAACGCAAAAACAAACTTTTCTTCGATCCGCAACTTTATATTGATTTTTTTTTGTTATTCTGTAAACAATTTGAATGGAAAAATTTAAAACACTAAGAAGATAGCCCGGTGATAAGGATGTGGCCAGGATTTGATAGATGTAGTTCGCGTGGAGCCGATAACCCAAATCAAAATACCATCAGCACCAGTCAACAGGACACCCTTCCAGTTGAAGTTGAGCATATTTCAACGATAGCTGGTTCGTTTGTTTCCATCGGAACACTTTCACAGGTTTGTTAAAAAAATCAAAATGAAATAGTTTCGATTTTCAAAAACTTTTCTTTATTTTAGTGCGGAAATGATGGAGTATACGACACAGACCACACAGATCTCAATTCGGAATTTGATGAAGCTGAATTACGAAGGGAACTCTTACGAGATGTGAGCGAATATAAATTAAACAATTTAAGTTTTACATTGACTGACAATTTTTATTTTTGTTTTAGAAATGGAAACTTCTTTTCGATATGGTAAGTTCAATAATAATTTAAAAAAAAGTTTATGAAATAAGAAAAGTAATCTGCATCGGCCGGGAATCGAACCCGAGTACATGCGACCATTCTAATACTGAACCACGGATACAGATGATAGTACAAAATTTGTGTCGAAACTAGGCTAAAAAAGCGGTTTAATAATTATAAACTAAATTAACACACTTCATTTAGTTAACAATTACTTATAATAAAGTATCATACTACCTCCAAATGCCACTTTGACATATATAAATGTCAGAATAGTTTAATTTACGAAAAGTTTTAAGCGTGTTCAATTAACGTTTTTAACGAAAATTCCTTTAAGAAACAAACATTTAAGACTATTCAAGTATAATGGCGATTGCTAAGCTGACTAGAGACCACTTATAAGTTTGTAGCTTGCAAATATTTTCATCATTAGCAATTTAATCTCGATATTAAAAATTTGTTTGTGAGTGAAATTTGTTATGTTTCGTTTACAAACGAAGCTAATCAGTTGTAGATGTTTTCTATTGAAAATCATTTTTAATTTTTCAATGATGAAATCGTTTTCAATAAACAGCTAATGGATAATTTTTATATCGGAACATAATCGTTCCAAAGAAAACCTTTCATTTTCTTTATATTCCCACCTGTCAGTTGTACTTTGTTTCAATGACAGACATTTTCAATGATAGCTGCATACACATAACTGACCTGTCAAAAAATTTCAACGATTGGTTTGAATGATGAAAACCAATTAAAGCTTAAACTGGCCTCTTATATAGCTACAATTGGATTTCAAAATTGAATTTTTTTTCCAGGTTTAAAACCAAGCGAAATATTTAGCAACTTAATTATAGAAAGTACTTCACTTAATCAATTGCTAATGTCTTGGTTAAATTTTAATTTTTCAATAATTAAATCGAATTCAATAAATAGCAAATTTTTGTTTATATAATTTAAAATAAAGTCGTTTCACTGAAGGGTTTACATTTCCTGTACATTCCCACCTGTCGGTTCTCGTTGTAACAATCAACTTTAACCTTAAATTATTAATTTCAATCCAACGCATTTGAAAATCTAAACACGTCTGAACAATGACAGTTTGTAAATGTGAACATAATAAACAAACCTAAAACTGGGGAACAAACCTGTTGATTTAAAATTTCACAAACTCAAAAGTCACTTTAATCAAATAAATAAAAGTTAAAATAGCCATTTTGTGATTTAAAATTCAGTAAAATAATCGTTATGTATGAAATGTACGTAGAAATAAATTCAGTATTTTATTTAATTGCTTGAAATGTGTGTTAGTTTTAATTTTATGATGTTTAAAATGTTGGATCTACAGGAGTGTCCAGACCAAAGAGAAACATTTTTGATATTTTTCTAAAACATTTGCAACACATTTCAGGAACAAGGAAACAATTCGAACACCAAGTAAAAAATAGATCAGAAACATTTCTAAAATGTTTGTGCAAAATTTCTGAAACGCGACATCTTAAGATCTTAACAAAGTAACCTTATGGCAGAGAGAACCTCTGAATATTGGTGTTTATTAAATTTCAAAACCACACTATTGGAAATTTGTCAAAATTATTTATTTAATGCACAAGTGTATTTTATTTGAGTTTGACATCAGTTTTAGAGTTTTTTTTTAAATTTTTAAACTTCCTCGAGCCGATGGATACGTTCATAGAGTATTGTCCAACATGCAACATCCTTAAAACTCAAGATAAACACTTATATTTCGACAACATTTCTTTTCAATCTATTTCAAATAATGCTTGGTGTGTCAAATACTTGTGTGTTTTTTTAATGACCAGTCCTAGAAAATTGTGTGGCGACTTCGTATCAACTGCAGTACGACAAGTTTTCAGAATAAAACCTAAAAAGTATTCTGACAAGTCTTCAAAAGTTAAAAAGATAAAAAAATCAAATCTTTTATTTCTGATACTGGTTATTAACGTTGCTTGGCATAAAACCAATCATTGATTTTTGTATGAGTTATTGTAATATTTTTTATAATTAATTTTATAATTTTTTTAAGCTGATTCGACTAAGCTATTTAGTAACCAAAAACTTGATATATGCTGTAATTTTGGAAAAAGTAATTGTCACCTAATATAGCGCCATCTGTTTCACGTGATTATCTGCAAGTAATTGGACCATAATCTACGAACACACCCCCTTTCCTTCAGATTTTATTTCATTTAAGTTCAATTTACAAAATGGAAAACAAAAAAACAAATAAAACATTCTAAATTATTTCCGGTACTTTCATAAAATATCATCTAAAATTATTATTATTATATTTTATTAAGGTAAAATAAGTTTCGGCCTGAATTTAGAATTTTTTAAAACAATTTTTCTATAAATTACTATATCATATTTTTCTTCCGCATCAGCCAGGTTTGTGTATTTAAAAATTGGTACACCTGAAAAAAGATCTGTCAGAATAATAATAAAAAAAAACACACAAATAGAAGAAAATATTGTGAAAATCAAATGTTAAAATTCACTTGGCAAAAAATACTAACTAAAACTAATAAAATGGACGATTTTCAAGAAGAAATGGTAAGAAGACATCTGGAAATTGAGATTCTATAAAAAAAAGTTCATTTAACAATTGCTTCAAGGAATGGGTTTGTTCGTAGACTACTACATTAACATGTGGGGTTGAAGCCAGCTTGAAGCTCGCCTCAATTCTTTATAAACCTGAATCCAGTTGATATGAGCTTGATTCGCCTCGATTTCGGTCGGGTATCGGGAGTCGAGTCAAAATTTGCGAAGAAAAACATGTGTGGAGAAGGTGGTTTTACATGCAATGCGTTAATCTGTTTATTTGCATATTTGTGTCCAAAAAATATAGTTTTGGTTTATTCAAATTAAAAGAAAAAAATGCATATGAAGTAGGTAGCATATTCTTATATGGTGCTGAACTATTCAGTTTTTCATTGTTTAACACGAATCAAACTATCTCACTTGCACTTCATAAGAAACATCGAAGCACAATTTGCATTTTAGAAAATTCTGTCACACTTAATAATTTTTAAGTCTTCTTATTCATCGGAAACAACCTGAAGATTTATTCAATCTAAACTGAGATAAACCTTTGGTGGAAACATAGGAAAACTTAATTATCCTTTCTATTGTTTTCTCTTGCAAAATAAGCCCAGTTAGTCTATTTTCACTAACAAAACTAAATAATATCAACTGTAATAGATTGATTTTTTTCCCCAATGGAAACCACACATGATTCCAAATGCACAATTTCTCAACGAACACTGCCATCGAGATACAAATGTAATATCAATCGTACAAACATTTGAGAACGCAATCACATTAGATCCGTTGGAGAGCAAATTTATACTGATATTACCATAATTAAAATAATACTTTTTCTTTCTTTTTCAGTTCGATCCAGAGGGTTTTGGTGAAATTCCTGTTGATGATTTCGTAACAGCACTAAAATCACCCGAATTTTTATCACAAGTGCCTATGAATAAACGTGAGCTTTTATACGAGAGAGCGATGAAAGTTAAAGTACCTAATGGACCTGGTTACGTAACTTTTCAGGATTTTGTAAATGTGGTAAGTCCAAAAAATCAAACACCAACAATCCTTAACATCATCTGTGTCTTAGTCAAAAGAATTTTTGTTTGACCATAAAGTCGTTACGAACACTTGAAGTAATTTAGTTTTACATTAAAGCAATCAATCTCAATTTTGAAGTATCAAAATATCAACACATATTATAGGTTGGGGATTGTTCTACCTTAAATCAACTTAGAACAAGTCTTGGTGTCATAATTACAAACAAAAAACACCTGTATTCTTAAGAAGCTATGTATGGAGGACATACTACCTACAAACAAAAAAGGAAAATCGTTTTTGTGTTAAGGACTCCTTTGAGAAAGATATGGTGACAATGTTGTCCTCTTCAATTTAAACACTCTATACACTCTCGAATGAAAGACTCTTATCAGGAATAATTATTCTTTCTATGACACTAGAGACCTTACCTACTATATGCTATGCATGTACGATACGATCGAGTACTTAAAATTGCAATGCTTCAAAATAATCTGGAAATACCAATAATGTTTTTGGGGTTTCCAATTTCCAAAATAGCAACATATCACGTCCATATGTTTGCGATTATACTGGAATTTCCTTCCGATTTCAAAAATTATAAAGCAAGGTACATGCTGCATACACAATTCATTTTAAGGTTACACAAATTTTACAGGTGGCTGTTGGTGGTGTATGAGTACGAGAGGTCTTGATCTTGATTTATTAAAGTCAACGAATTTCGTGTTGCACGCCTTAATAAGAAACATGTGTGTTGAGTTTTTAACGACAAGACACTCTTAAAAGACTTTACCTGTTTTGATGGACTTGCATATAAGTGATGCATTTTCCCACAATCCATCGTCGTCGTTTTTAGTGGACCTGGACATTGTTCTATAAGTTTGAAAAACAATTTTTAAAGAGCGTTTTGACTGTAAACATAGTCTTATCTCATATTGGTATGGTTCTGGGTACGTGAAGAAAACAAAACAAAAATAATATCGCCTGCCATCTAGAAGGAAATTTTTGTACACGTTAACAATTGAGATTTTTCAGAAGCAATTCTTCAAAAGACACTGAAAAAAGAATCCAGACGAAAGGATTTTCTTCACGTCTTTTATATTTTATATTCGTCTCGTTTTCTTAAAGGAATCTTTTTTATTAGCTATTGGGAAAGTCATGAAAATTTAGAAATAGAAATACGGTATACCTGATGAAATATCATCAGTGTCTTGAGAAGAATTTAGTGAAGGTTATTGAAAATTCACAGGCTCATTAACAAACATGAAACCAGGATTTCGTGGGAAATTGTGAGGTCTATAGTTTTTTGTGTGTTTGATAATCTGATAATTTAGGCTGGAAGCACGTTGTTTTTAATTTGCTTTTTTGTTGTGAATAAATCTTCCGCTTTTTTAAATCAATTTTATTAACCTCAGGAATTTGAACATGAAAGATAAGATGTTTTTGCCGAAAAATGTCAAATAGGTATACTTAGCTAGTTTGAAAAGAACCCATTTCTCTTTAAGGACTTAGTGCAAAATTTCATTAATATAAAATGAGTAAAGTTTATAAGCTAAACCAGTAGTAGTGGGAAAATCTGTTAGTTTAAAAATTAAGGCTTCAATCAGGTACTGGAGTCGATATAATTATTAGGTGCGTTGGGAAACATACAATTTTTACCACATTTTTACCAGTGAAAACTTCATGTTAACAAACAGACATCTATTTCATTGAAATACAATTAAGTGAAACGTTATTAATAGACATTTTTAACTCATGGGTAAAGTTTTTTCCCATAATCGCGGAATAAAAATAGAATACTTGGTTTTTATAAATATGGTTATTACAGTTTTTGTAACGATGTTTAAAACTAAAACAAGTACGTGATTACTTTAATTTAAATGTAAAGTAAAAAAGAACGTTTCCCATTTGAACAAAAACAGACTGTAGAAAATTGTACCTTAATTTTTTGCATTAATATTGAACAAAAATAACACTCACTAATAGATTATTTTAAACATTACATTGTGTATTCGTATTTATAACTCTGCGGTTCAGAAATTTAGTTTTTCATTCCCAAAATTTTCCAATTACAGTTTTAACCAATTTTTGGCAGTGTAAAGAAAGAATTTTACTACACGTCAAAAACGTTCTTAAATATTTGAGAAATTTTTAACTTCCCATAGGAAGTTATTGCAATCGGTCCGATTTGTCGAATTTCTCGACGTTTCGATGTCTCTAGAGTCTAAATAAAAGATTTTTAGAGAGATGTCTGTTAGAGCGTATTTACGTACTTCCGTACGTTTGGGACGCTTTTCTCGTCAGTTTTTTTTCAAATTAAGTACACAAAAACTAGTACGCCCATTTATAAACAGTAATGTTCGATTTTTGATATCTCGTGAATAAATGAAGTTATTGACTTCAAAATTCTGTGCTTAATTTTTTAAGATAAATGTCAAATCGAAAATTTTTACATTTCTCGACGTTTCAAGGTCCCTAGAGTCGAAATAAAAGATTTTTAGAAAATCAAGAAAATTATATGGGTGTTTTTTTACCATACCAGTTTAAAAAAAAGTGAACATTTTGTTTAACCCAATATATCTAACGAACGAATAATGCTAGAGACTTGAATTAAATTTTATATAATATATTGTAACGTAAGACCAGACGAGAATATTTTTTGAAAAAAAATACAATTAACGGTTTTTTTTATAAATCAAAAAAACGGAAAAAAATGATCGACTCGACAATTTTACGAATAAAAAATGATTTTATCTCCAAAACAATTTTGTGCAACGAAAAATAACGTTTTTAATATCTGTTAAAATTTTGAGAAAAATCGAATTGACACTTTTTTTATAAAAAAATAAAAACTAAAGAAAAAAATTAATAAAAGTTAGTTAAAATTGTTTTTCGACTCAAATAACTTTTTAAAACTTAGAGACATGGACTTTAAACGAATTTTATTTTATTTTAAATATTGTTGCCAACATTCAGTAACATTTTGAGAAAAATCGAATTGATAGTTTTTATACAAAAAATTAAAAACTTAAAAAATAATTAACAAAAGTAGTTAAACATTGGTTGTTGACTTAAATATCTTTTCAAAATGTTGAGATTTTGTCTTGTATCTAATTTTATATTATGAGAAATATTGTTTTGAACATTCGATCAAAATTTTTGAAAAATTGAATTTAAAAAAAAAAACAAAAAATAAAAACCTAAAAATGGCATTTCTAAAAGTTCGTAAAAATTGATTTTCGACTCAAATGTGAATGTACATATATAAAATATTATTATCGACATTCAGAAAATTATTGATAAAAATCCAAAAGTCCGTTTTTTCTTAAAAAAATAAAATCAGCAAAAAACAATGCAACATTTGGTAAAAATGATGTTAGGTTCTCGATATCACGTGAAAAATTGAAGGTATTGACTTTAAATTAATTTCATTCATCCAATTTGTATTTGTTTGTATAAGAAATAAAAACTTTTAAGAAATGCTACTAAAAATGGAAAAAATTAGTTAACGACTAAAAAATCTCGTTAAAAAATAGATTTTTAAATCAAACTATTTCATCTTATGCAAAATATTTTAAAAAAGGTTTAAATTTTTTTAGAATAATTCAATAGACAACTTTTTGAACAAAACACAAAAACTTTTTAAGCAAGACAAATCGACAGACAGGGTGGGAAGTTATCAGTGTGGGTCCTATCCAAGCCTCTTTTTCTTATTAAATTCGTGCCAATTCTGAACGACGACCTCATAATGGTGTAAAATAAAATATTTGAATCCAAACAAAACTTTTACATTTTTAATGCTGTATTCAAATAACCCAAAGATTTTAACTTGAAAGTTCTTCATGCATATTTGAATGGTTTTATCTTTTAAATACAATTTTTAAATTTGAAAATGTTGTGCCTACGTCTGCGATTTAAAAATGATTAGTGCTTACTTCGAATCCTAACTTTAATTTCAACTATCTGCTTAAATTAAAAAATACTCGTTTTTAACATTCCATTTTATATGTTCTTCAACATATTTCAAAAATTGGATTTAAAAAAAAAAAACTTTTTTTTATACGACAGAAACGTTACAAATAAACATAATCTCTTTCAAACCATTTTCAGCAGAAATGGTATAATTTTTCTATAAGAATTATGTAAGGCACTCATGAAATCCTGAAACTTATAAAAGAATTTCGGAATATTTTGTTGAAATACTAAACATATTTTAAACTAAAAATTGAATACAAAAATTTGTAGATTTTATCATAGAAATTTATTTTATAAAAAGGATATCTTTATGCAAAAGAAAAATAGTGATGAATTAAGATAGCCTCAAAAAGTATATCACAAAACTCTGGCTTGAATTTGGTGTCAGATTTGAATAAATGTTATCAAAAACCCGTCGGAAAAAATAATTTTAAATAGAAATGTTTGTTTTGAATTAGAAGAAAAGTATGCTTTCATTTGTAACTACTATTCCCCCTATTCATAGAAATTTCTTTTATAAAAAGGATATCTGCAAATATAATTGGAAAAGTACATTTTACAAAAGAAAAATAATAATGAAAACCATGTCCCAACGTCAATGATTTTTTCTCAGAATTATTATTTTCATCGCTGCTGCTTCCAAAAAATAAGTAATTTTGGGGTTGCTTTCCATATTCATACACAAAAGTTCAAGGTAGTTTCTAAAAATTATTTAAATTTAAGGGGTGACATGATATTTCATAACCTTTCTTATAAAATATTATGACTATAATAAACCTAAATGCCACATTAAATAGTCCATTATTTAAAATTATCACATTGGAGTTGCTAAGTAATATTTTGTTATCGATTAGAAATAACAAAGTGGGTATATTATTACTTATTAGTCTTTCACACACTATTTCCACACTCTGTTAGTTCTTGAATTTCTCAACATAGTTAGGTAGGTATGTATAGCCTCTATAAATAAGTCCAAAATAGCCAATCACCACGCAATGAAAAGGAAAACATAGTTACAATCGCCTTTAGCATCAGGCTAAAGTAGTTCGTGTTATCGAATCTATCGAACATCATAATTGCCTATTTTCGTGTAAATATCTAACTATTAGCATGTTTTGTAGGACGTACAGGACGTAGAACGTTGCTATATTGCTATTTAAATTTATTATTCATTCTTCAAAGAAGAGTTTTACATAAATAAGACCAATAAGTAAACAAGAAGTATAATAAACGATAACCTGCTTTCGTAAAATAGAAATATCGATCGATTTCAAGAGATGAACTCATTGATTACGAGAACGGAGTAGAATGAATGCAATACGGAAACGGAAATTAACCCTCCGTACGCACATACATTTCTTTTTTTAAATGGAAGTAGCGACGTGGCGTGGAGCTATACACGACGAAATATAGCACACAAAACAAAGACAGGTGGTTTAGTGTCCTCGAGTAAAATGTCTACTATTTTCACTCCTATCTTTCTTTTGTTTATGTTTGAGTCTATGTTTTACCAGGTGCTTAAGGGGGTGCTTTCACTTTTGTTTGTTTATAAGCAGCACGCGCCTTATTGCCTATATTTTTCTTTGCCAAAATGGGAGAAGGTAAGCGCATCATTTCACCTTTATCAAAGCCGCCGCCGCCACCGCTTCCACCATCGCACCACGTTTTGTCGCGTTAAAGTCGTCGTTTTCTCTTCTTGCCATCGTCGTCGTTGTCGTCAAAACAACACGAAAACGTTTGAAAGACGAGAAGCCAGCTGATGATGAGGATAACATGAAGACGAAGAGAATCTAAAAACATCAACATCATGTGCCATCATCCAAATCCAAAAGGACTTGGGTACAATTTACCTGAGAAAAACATCTCAAATGTTTAGATGGGGCTAAATGAGATGTTTACTCGGTGTTTACACGGTGATTGTTATTTTTATTTAGCAAACAACAACGACGACGTCGTTGAGGATTTTAAGCAAATCATCACATGAGGAACAGGCAGAGGCACATCAGAGGCACTATACTTATAATAACTTTGACAAACTCGCTTCTTTTTTTAAAACCATCAGAGATTCAGAGTCTATCGGTGGCTGGCGCACCGGATTTGTCGGGTTTTTGGGTAAATTTGTTGATTTTGCGACAATGAACTGAACTGAGATGTTTTCGGGCAATTTTTTTTATGATTTTGTTTTTAAATGTTAACCTCAGAGTACCTTCATAAAAGATACTTTTTTTTGGAAGCTGGGACAATTTGTGTTTGTTTATTTTGCTTTGAAAATGTTTTCTAAAGAGTCTTGAATAATTGTTTATTATTGATTCTCAAATAAAAGACAAATTAGGGTGAAACTTTAATAAATTGAAATGAACTTAATATTTATAGATAATTTTATTAAAAACTAGTCAAATAGTACAAAAATTGGTTAAATCTTAACATTTTTGTACAAATAAATTTTACTAACTTTTAGAACATATTTTAAGCTCCTTTGTTAAAGTTCAAAAGCCCTAACGTCTTTTGAACTTTTAAAAAGGAGCTGAATCTGAAATTATTCTTTAATTTTTTAAAATCCGTTTCCCGTCTTGATATTCGAGATGTTAAATCAATTGTAGTTTTTATTTGTTGGAGAAAATACGTAAATTGATTTTTCATTAAAACCAAATAACCAAGCAATACTGTAAATATATTACCTATCGAAGTACTCTGCACAACATAAAGGGTTTTTCAATAAGGGCGGGTAGATGGGAACCACATTTCGTCTAGGTCTATATGGTTCAATTTAGGCCATAAGAAATTAGTTATCATCGTTATGTCGCACTCGCTCTTGACGGTGACTGCCTCACTTACATCGTTTTGAAACAAGTACGAACCAATTACGCATCCGCCGGCCCAAAACCCACACGGGACCGTAACTTTTTGAGGATGTATTATCACCTGGGAAACCTCGCGTGGGTTAGTGCCGTCCCGTAATAATGCTTGTTAACACAGCCATTCATCCAAAAATGCACCTCGTCACTTAAATGATCTTTTGTCTGCAACTTCTAACCCGCTACATTGTTCGCTGATGACAGTACCCTCTGCTTTTCATATTCGTTTTTAGAATCTTATCCTTGTTGTTCGTACTACCAACGGCTGCGTATGATAAGCCCATAAAATTCTGATCTTGATAGCAATGTTGAATGGGTATTCAAAAACCGTGTAGAATTTAATGCTTTGAAAACCCAATGCTGTCTACTGTCACAAAAGCGTAATCCTCCCCCAGTGCCACTATCCTTGGTTGGTACTTGCATCGAGGAGATTGAACAACTGTCAGTCCTAACTATGTGCATCAGCAATCGCCAAAAATACTGCTTAGTGTTTAAGTTTTCTCCGATAATGCAAGAAGTTTTTAACCCCTTCTGATCTGGCTATAATTTATAAAGCTTTTATTCGTCCTAAGCTCGAGTATAACTCTCATGTTTGGGCTGGAGCCCCAATAACGTACTTGAGTATTCTGGATAGAATTGAAGAGAAGCAAATGCCTCTCCCCGAGGCATTTGCTTCTCTTGAACACCGCCGCAAGGTCTCATGTCTGTCATTGTTTTATCGTTATTTTTAAAAAAAATGCTCTATTGAAATAGCCAGTTGCATTCCTTCCTTTAAACAATTCAACCGTAATACCAGTACTGCTAGGAATGCCCACCAGTTTTCTTTTAGAACCGAATTTCGGACGTACTTTTCAGTACAGAGATTCTTTCTTTAGCCACACTACACAAATGTGGAATGCTTTACCTGACTCAATATTTCCCACTCATTACAATGTGCATACATTCAAAACCAATCTCCAAATTTGTCCACCAATCGTTGAAGAGTCGACTGTGAAGGGCCACCACGTAAAATGGGCGTTAAAAAACACTCAGAGGATTTAAACATATAATGCAAAATATCGGCATTGGTTTCGACGGGACATTTTTCTGGAAAAACCACTTCAAAAATTTTGTAATCCTTTTGACGGGCTTGTTAGACATCTTCCTACTATATTTCAATACAAAAAGTTTTGTCCCGTAACCAAGTCTATTATTCGAGCGGTTTTTTTGCTGGATCTTTGAAAAATGTTCAGGATGTGTTTTGGAAAATCAACTAAAATTCCCATGCATCCTGCAAAAGTTCTTTCTTTTGTTTAACCGCCAATTTTTCTCCACACCCTAGTTGTTGTTTTAAATTTTGTACGATATATGTTAAAAAGCTCCTATAAATCTTATTGGCTCGTGAAGAGTTTGCAGGTTTTACATTAGATTCCTCAGCAAACGACAATTTTTCTGTTGATTTTTGCAATAGGGTTTTAATTTTTGCTTTTTTAAGCTTTGTTGTCACATTTTTGAAATTCTTTCTCAGGTCTACCCTCTCTACTTGTTAATGGGTTTCGAATACGATGGAAAGGACTCTCGAACACTTTATTAAGTCATGATTCTTCAGGTTGGCTTACAAATGCCGAGCTTTATGCAAGACATGTAATGCGATCTTCTTCTTCAAGCTCAGAAATTTACATTATTGACATTGCGTATAGTAAAACAGCACTTGCATACTCGGTAACTAATGTCTTCACGTAACAAAGGCAAAGGTATCTAGTGCAATAATCTCATTTTCTCCAAAACGATGTACAGATTTGTTCCACAGTTCGGTGAGATAAGCCATTAGATCACCAGTGGAAATATTTCAACGAAAGCTTCCGTTCTTCAAGATAGTTCTTAAGCTGAAAATTGATCAGCGTTTCCATGACCTTAGAAAGAAGGGCCATAAGTGCAATTGGACGATAGTTAGAGGGAGAGGAGGATTCGCCTTTTTTAGGAACAGGCTGGATAAATGCAGTTTTCTATCCACTTGGAAAGAGACCACTAGAATAGGACAGATGGAAAAGCTTACTCAATCGTTTTGCCAGCGTTGAAGAACAACTCTTCAGAACAATAGCGGGGATAATATCCGGGCCAACGGATTTGTGTATAAAGTTTTCGTGAAAAATATTTCTTTTTCTAACGTTTTAATATTTTAAATAACAGATATGTTAAATTCTAAATGAACTTGAAACGTCGACAAATTTCAAAATTTCCAACTCAACAAATCGAACCGATTAGAATAACTCCCAATAGGAAGTTATTAAATAATATAAAAGGTAATCAACATTTTAAATGCTTAACATAGGTAATTACCTAAATAATAATTCATACCAAATTTACATAGATTTCGAATTGTTTATGTTTGAAATTTTCAATTTCATTGCGAAAGCCAATAAAACTACATACATAATAGGAGAATGTCAGATTTTAGATTCGATATTTAACATAAGTGATTAAATTAATTATTAAAATAAATATTGAAATCTACAAAATCTGGCATCGGTACTCTCGTACTTGTATAGTGATGAAAATTAAATAAGCATAATTTTCCACTGGAATAGAAAAATTGATTATATTTTAAACTACGTATTTAAATTTACACGTGTTTAGGTTTGCTTTTAAATTATTCACGTTTATCGGTTCACCACTCTATACATATCTCGGCGACGGAGTATGTTCCAAATAATATTCAATATATAGTAAAAATTAACCCAATAACAAAACTATTCAATAAATATGCTAAAATAATTCATTGCTCATTGTCATTGCATAATAACTACGACAAGGGAGAATTTTAATGCATTCGCATTTCCCGTAAAAACAAAAATAACTTAGTATCTCCTGCACGAATGAATACACGAATCTGGAATCCAGGTAAATGATTTGCAAAAATGTTTGTTAAATTTTCGACAGGAAAATAAATTGAAAATCAAATCATCAAATTAAATTTTGAAATTCATATTTGTACTACTAGCGCCACTGCCTGCCGTTGCCGTTTGTGTTGCCGTCACTGCTGTTGCTGCTGTCTGCTGTGAAACATTCTTTTCTAACGACTTTATTTCAGAAAAAAAATGAGGAAAAACAAAATCAACGCTTTTAGTGTTTATGCTGCCACAGAAAAAGGATAATAACGACCATTTGTGCACATATACACACTCATATAGTTTGTTGTTGAATTTATTTATCCTGGCGGAAGGAACGCTGCTCGATAGCAAACAATTTCGTTAATTGATTTGAGTTTGGTTTTTCATATTGTTGTTTCTTGTTTCATTTCTATTTATTTTATAATGTTTTCCCTCGTGCTGTCTATATGTACTTAGTAACTATATAAATAGATATATGTACATATGTATATTCTTATGTATAGAGTTAGTTGTGTCTTTTGTGCTTCTGTGTCTCTTCTGTGGTAGAAAGTAGAATACAATTTCTGAGAGTAATACCAGGCACCTGCTACTGTGATTTTCTGTTTCTGTTTCTTTTTGTTTTTTTTTTTAATTTTACCTTGAAAAACAACCAAACCAAAAATTCCCTATACATGGAATGGTTTTCCAGTATAGAAGAAACTTTGTGTATAGAGAAGAGAATTATATATTTTCAATGCAATCGTGGCAATGCATATATGGACGTTTTCAAATCGATTGCGTATTCATTTTTAGTGAGTAAACAATGCTGCAATTTGTGAGATTACTTTTTGATTGTATCTATAAAGGTTTCCGCACGCAAGGATCATAATATTTATTATAGATATAGATACTATACCTAAATGCAGATGGAAATTGAAAATAGTGTGTTCTATATAATAATTTATATTCATCATCATCATCATATATTATGAAGGGCGGAGTAGGGTGACTAGGGGGTAGAATATTGATTGAAATAGAAGGTTTCTGTTTATAAATGAAAAGCAACAAATTATTGTTAAACAAATTGTCTATACCTACACAAAAATAGGAGATAAGCTTTTATGTTTATTATTTGATGAAATATAAACCATCCATCACACGTGTTTATACATAACTTTAAAACAAGCATTTTTTTGTAAAGGGTGTTTTTTTGGCTAAGGAATGTTGTCATCGTTTGACAGAATATAAAAATATATTCCAAATTTTGGAAAAAAAAATCTGCTCGATAAGTTCACATAGCACTTCGACCAATTTTCGATGTTTAGTGATAAAGCTTATGTCAGTTTGCATATTTTCGTCAATTTCCACAAGTGGTAAAATGGACTATGTCAAGTTTATTGGTGTATGCCAACTTTAACTCTTGAAGAATTGGAACGCATTATTCAAGCCATCAGTGACTCCACACGGTCAGGTTTATTGATTAACTGAATGGACTACATCATTCGTTGACACTGTGGACACATACCGAAAATGTTATTTAAAAACCGGTTGGAATGCAAAACACACTTAAAACTTTCGGGACCGTCTGTCAATATTTCTTAATGTTTTACAAAATATCATTTACACCATTTTGTGTAGGATAAAAAAGTTGGAAGTTGATACCTCTGTTTGTTTTCAAGACACTTGAATAGTTTTTATACGAGTAATTTTTCTAAAAAACATAACAAGAAGTGAACAACAACATTTTGCAAACGATAAAATAAGTTTTATTTCAAAATCTGTATTTGTTACTAAGATATTTAAGTGAGATATCCACTTTTAACTGAGTTTTTATTTCTTAAAAAACAGAGAAGATTTGATTTTTATAAGACAGTCAAATTATGTTAGCAACAATACTTTATTCTTTACAATTTTGAAGTCAATATCTTCATTCATTCTCGAGGTATTGAAGTCGGAAATCAGGTTTTACCCAATTTGTGTAGCAGGTATTCTTTTTTAGATTTGTATTTAAGAAAATAATATGTAGATTGAATTATACTGCAAATTTAACCAAATTTTAAACACATTGTCGTAAAGTAACCTTAAAAACCTAATATTAAATCGTTTAGTAATTTTAAACGATATAAAGTATACTTTAACGCTATAACAATCGTCTAACTTTAAAAGTGACAAAATGATTCTCAATCTTTTTTTAAAGTATATTTTATCCATTTAACGTTAATAATTACATGAAAAAAGAGGCCTGTCCATTTGTCTTGTTTTAAAGTTTGTAGGTTATCGTGTTTTGTTAAAAAAGTTGTCAATTGAATTAATTTTAAAAATTACCAACAATATTTTGCACATAATGAAATTGTTTAATTTCAAAATATATTTTTGTTAACGATTAATATTTAGTCAAGACCAATTTTTATCAATAGCATTTCTAATATAAACAAATACATATACTACATATATTAAAACAAAAATGTCTAAACAATATTTCTTGTGAGAAAAAATTAGTTGAAGCCATTATTTTTATTTTTTTTTTTTTAAATATGTTTGAGCCGAAATAAATTTTTACCAACTTTCGAGTATTTTTTTTTTAGGTTTTTATTTTTTCATAAAAAAAAACTTACAATTCGGTTTTTCTTAACATTTTACTTACTTTACTTAAGTTGGCGCTACAGTGCATTATGCTCCTTGGCCTCAAGTAATAACTTTTACCAGCTTCCTCGATCTCTAGCTTGCTGCCTCTATACCAAGTTGACGTGCGTCGGCCTCAACTTTATCACTCCACCGGAGATGAGGGCTGCCTCTGCTTCTTGTTCCCTCAGGCTTTGCGTTGAATACCTTACTGGCTGGAGCTTCGATGTTCATTCTCTCGATATGCTCTAGCCATCTTAGTATTGAACACGCAGTTTTTGACCAGTGGCAAGTCGCTGTACAGCTCGTATGTTACTTTGCCTGTCAACACAAACCTGAGCATAGATCTGCACCATACAGCAAGACTGGGATGATTAAGGTTTTGTTCAGTGTCTCTTTGGTTCTTCGCAGTAGGGCCTTATTCCCCAACTGCTTGCTTATCCCAAAAAACAACGATTAGCAAGGGTTATTCTACGTTTGACCTCCGCGCTGATGTCAATTTCAGAATTAACAGCAGTGCCCGGATAAACAAATTCGTTTACCACCTCGAAATTATCCCTGTCAATTGTCACGTTTTGACCAAGTCTAATACTTCGGTTTGTCCTCGTTAATGTCAAGACTCATTTTCTTCGCCTCAGACTCGATATTAGAGAAGGCACTCGCCACTGCTCGTTTGGTTATTCCTATAATGTCAATGTCATCTGCATATCCAAGATATTGTGTGGATTTTTGAATGATGGTGACACTTGTATAGGCGTTGGTGTTCCGTACCACTCTTTCAAGAGCAATATTGAATCAGCTATGACAGCGCATCGCCCCGTTGAAGTCCTCTGGTGGTTTTGAAGGTTTAGGTCGAGTCTCTTCTAATTTTGACGCAGCAACGAGGATTTTCCAACTTCATCCTCATAAGTCGTATCAGTTTGGTAGAGATACCAAAACTCAACATGGCACGGTATAGTTCGTTCCTGTCTACAAGCTGCTTTAAAATCGATGAAAAGATGGGTGTTTCGATGTTATTTTCTTGAGTCTTTTCCAGAATTTAGGCGTAGAGTGAAAATTGGGTCGATGGTAGACTTGCCAGGCCTAAAGCAAAACTGGTAGGGACCAATTTAAAAAGGCTAATGCCTATGTAGTTGGCGGGGAGAAGGCGGTCACCTTTTTTATGGATAGGGCAGATGGTACTCTATGTTATAAACGTTATTCTTCGTTGCACAAAATTATTTTGGAGATAATATATTATTTTTTTCGTAATGTTTTAGAGGTGACAAATTTTGTTGTTTCTTTTTTTTTGATTTATTAAAAAACTGTATATTGGATTTGTTTCCAAAAATATATTTGTTTGTTACAATACATAATATAAAAATTTAATTTAAGTCTCTAGAGTTCGCGAAATATTTAGGGTTAAGCAAAATTTTTTTTAAATTTTTTTGAGAATCCTTTCTGCATCTTTCTGCATTATAAGCTGTATAACAAAATTTATTTTAAGTCGATATCTCTCCTGGTTCTTGAGCTATGGACGACGAGAAAATCGTCACGAACGTACGGACGTACGAAAGTACGTGCACACGCACACACTGACATATCTCTTAAAATATTTTATTTTTATTCTAAGGACCTTCATAATAACTTCCTATTGGAAGTTAAAAATTTAAGGAAAACAGTTTTTTGAAGAACGGAAGAATATATATTGAGCGAAAGCTATCTAGTCTTAAATTTTGGCTGGACCCACTCATTCAATAGACTATGACATAAAACAATACACAATATTTCGACAAACTGACATTTCGTTAACCACGCCAACAAAAAAGAATGTTGTAAATTGTGTTGAACTTTTCAGAGAAAGTAATAACAGCCCAAATCAGTTTGATTGTATTGTTTCCAAAATACTGAATGCATATCTAGGTGGTGTATTCAACTTCTCGAAACTGATCTTATTTCACTTTTCTCTAATATCTTTCAAGGTAATAAATCAAATAAGATCAAGTTCCCGTGGAATAATTTACTTGGATCACTTTTACTACAAACAATAATTTCACAGGAAACTACTACAAATGGAAAAATATTTCCAAGCTTAAAAAATTCTCATTATATATTATTCGTAATTTATTTTTAATTTTTTTTTTTCAAAAAAAATCTATATATAATTAAGTATGTATTTCAAGTATTTTCGATGGCGTAGTCAGCTTTTATCGACTTAAAAAACAGAATTAATTAACAAATAGAGAAGAATAAGTTTTAAGCACTTACTCTATTTTAAAACTAAGATTTACAAGGTTAATCTAAGAGACCAGTTAAATATATCACTGGTTTTCATCGTTTCCTAATTTGGTCGATTAAAGCGGTCATTGATAATATTTTTTCATTTTAATTATTTTTTGGAATTTTATTTCTGACAAAAATGTACTATGGAAGTTTAAAATCAAAATTAAAACCAATTAAACGATTTCAAAAACAGCTGCCTCTAAAAAATTTGGCGACACAAGGCAAAATATGTTAGAAACATTTTTCCATAACATGGGATAATCTAACTACATAGAATTGAAACAAACTAAGGATATAAAGTCTTCAAAATCTTAATCATTTTTATCACATCACAAGTTCCAATTTCTTACAAATTACGAAACAAATATAATAAACACTCAAATACTTTTTTAATTAACCTAAATGACTTGATATAAAACATAGTTCTAATCACCCTCTTGCTATGATACCTTGAAACAAGGTATTATTGATAATCCGAATTTTGCATATGAATATCATAAATGATTTGAACCATAAATATGAGTCCATTAATTAACCTACTTAATTTATCCTTCATATTTTCAAATAATTGTATTTTTGAAAACCTGTTAAAGTTCTTAATTCATATCAAATTCCTAACATACAACAAAATAAAACTATGTAAATATGATTAAAATAATAAAAAAATTCAAATGCCATTTAATGTTATTTTCCCAACAGCCTTCAATAAATCAATTTTCCACATGCAAGGGCAATTATTATTAAAAGCACAAAAAAATGAAACTTCTCATCTACCCTAGAAAATAGACCAAATGGAAAATTTGTTCATCAAATTTGCAAAACTAATCAATTCAGATTATTTTTAATGAAATAAAACGATATTCAATTATTATTCTTTTTCTGCTAGCTAAAATTTTAAAGGTAAAAAAGGATAATAACTGAACATATGTGGTGTATTATGTGTATATGTGCGAGTATGTCCAGTTCATGTTCGTCCTTCCAGAAATCCGCAAAGCGCATTACCGATATAATTGCATTTTGATGACTGAACAGAATCATATCATCAGTGTGCTATACCACCACAATGTGCATTATATGAGAAAGTAAGTCCTGAAAAGTATAAGAGTATGCTCATCAAAATATAGGAAAATAATCCGAAAATTCTAGTAAACAATCGCCTTTATGTACTTATCATGACTTTCAAATAGATACAATAACTTATAACTACGTCTATCTTTGAGTTAAAAATCCACAGAAGGAATAAGGAAGGAAACTAACGACATGCACAGAGTAAGAGGATATGCAACCCACTCCTTATGAAATGCAGGTTTACTTACCTATGATGGTCATTGATGGGCAAAAATTATATCCTTTGAGAATGCAACAACAAAGGCATAAAACCCAAATACGGGGGTGCTGCGAGTTTAAAAAGATATATACCCAGATTCAATTTGGATCAGGAAGCGATAGAAGGAAGAGGTATCCGTAAAAGCATCAGGAATAGTATCCGTAAAATGTCTTTCTCATCATCAGAATAGGGCATTTGTGATGGTGGTGCGGTTGCCTGTAGGGATTATATTTTCTCTCTTTTTGAAAGCAATTGAATTGAATGAGTCCTGCAAATGGTCAAACATATATATTAAGGACATTTCTGATGCCTTGATCTTTGAAGGAACGAAACTTATACGGGCTCTTTTCAACTCTATCCCATAAAGAAGGAAAGAACAGAACACATCACATATCTACACAATGGGATAATATAATATGTGCCCAATTGCAACTGCAACTGAAAAAGCAATGTTGATTTTTCTCCTCTATTCTTTGATTATTTGTCGTTTGCGTTTTGGTCATTTGTGGTCCTGCAAATTGGATTTCTTCCCATATGAGTACATATGTTATGTAGGTATGTCACATGTATGTATACAGAGGGACAGGATATGCGCATCCGAAACTACATTAAAAATGTAAATCGCGTCCTGTCCTCTGTCCTCTGTGTCTTTTCTACTGTCCTGTTTTCCTGGTCTCTGGGATATGTTCTTATATGAATTTACGGACGGACGATGGATGGTATTATCATCTTTGCAGTGTGCATTTGTGCATTGAGCGACATCGTCATCGAACACCTGTTCAATTAATCAATTCAATCGAAATATAAATTCTGCAATCGAGATCACCCTTCTTCTGCATCTGATTCTGATTCAACGGTGGTGGTCACTGATGATGGTCAGTCCTGAGGGAGGCTGTATCTGTTCGTCATTCGTGTGTATTAAGAGCGATAGTCAACCTTTAGATTATTGATGGGTTAACCAAATCAATTAAATCTTCATTAGTGCACATCAAGTACGTTTATTCATTCGGGTTCGGGTGCATTTAAATTGATGGCAAGTGCACAATCTAAAAAGTCGATCGCGGTCAGCGTGTAAAACATACATATTATATAATGTAACGTAACGATAAACAATCTGATTAAACATTTTGAACTAAAAAAAATGTCACCAAACATTGTGAGTAAATGACTTTGCACGACCAACTGCCAAGGAGACTGCAGGTAGGCACATGAACGATTTTAATTTGATTCCAATTATTTTGGCATTTTCCTGTTAATCTCAATTATGTGATTTAAAAGGAGTTCTGGTTTTCCAATTTTGATTAATTACACAAAATATTGATTTTTTTACTAAAAATTGTACTTAAAAAGTCTTATTTATGAAATTGTGACAAGCAAAATACAAAGAAATGGTTTTTGTTTAGAGTTTTTATGTGACAAACAAAAGACCTGAGGTAAAAACTTAAAAATACAAAATATGTCAATTACATTATTTTTAACTGTAAACATAGGAGCTGCACACATAAATATTTAAGAAAAAAATTAATTTTTACAAAAAATGTGTCATTCATTCTCAGTTGCATCGATCTTTATACCGTTCAAAAAAAAGTAACAGGCTTTAAAGTTTCTCAATAATATTTCTTCACAGTTTTTCTGTATGTGTTTTATTCGAACATTTAATAACATTGCAGTTTAAAATACAAACATCATCACTTGCAAAACAAGTCCTTGTGACCAGACCATAGATGGTTTGACAGTCATATTACTTGACAGAGAGTGAATGAAAAATCTTTAAACATTTTCAGACAGAAAAGCAAACAAAAAAAAAAGAGTCGCATTACGCGAGTAATTCTTGCCTGTTGATCCTGGCACCAACGTCCGTAAATATTTATAATAAACTTAAAATAATTACAATGGAGAAAAAACGAGTATCCACGAGCGAAAGACGTGCCATGGGATGACATTTGACGAGATATGGCGCACGCGCAAACCACATTAGTAAAAATTCAGAGGCATTTCATGAATGAAAAACCTTTAATTAATGAGTGAATTATTGTGCGACTTGTGCAGTGTGTGTTCAGCGGGAATGGCAGGAGAAGTTAGTTGATGAATAGATGGATGCGCTGCGCATCATACGTACTGCGCATCATGTTCCATCAGGAGAAGAAGCTAGAACATGGCACAGCGCCCACATTCCTTTTAGGGACTCGATCGTTTATCCGCATGCAGGCTGGCAGGCTAGCAGGCGGCGCAGGAATCTTTGCTCAGGTGGCACGGAATGAAAGCACGGTTGTAAGTGCGAGACATGATCTGGTTTTGTTATCATTGAGATCATCATCATGCACAAGATGTTGTCGTCCCGTACCGGACCATAAGAAGTATAAAAACAACAGAAAAGAATCGCGCTCTTCAGAATGTGACGTAAAGTTTATTCAATTAACCAGTTCTTTACTTTGACCAGCAAGCAGCAGTAGACCTCTTTGTACCTCTAATGGCGGGTGTATGTTGGAACATCATGTTGTTGTTGTGCTGCTGTGCTGCGCTGGTGAGGTTTGGCGAGTGCCGACACTCGCCTTGCGATCAGTGCGTATATTTATTTATTATTTATGAAAGGACACACGAGATATTCATTCTGGTGACGTTCTTAAAAATGCGGGAATTTAATTATCTGTCAGGGACTGGAGCCGTTGTTTGACGCATAACTTCGGGGAAACTGTGTGCTCCTCCGTTCGACAACGGACGGATGATGATGGTCAACACTCAAACTCAATGGATGGCAATGATGTTCGCATCAGCATCAGAACCAGCAGCCGGATTCCAGAGGTACTTTGGCAAGTTTTTCCAACTTTGATAAGTTTTTGATGCATTAACCCTCCTTTTGCCGCCTGAACCCCCGCACTATATATCTGTAGCAAACTGCTTACACTTTTTTGATAGTCAATCATTGGCGTGGCTTGTATTTGTAAAAATAAAAATCATTAATGCCGAACAGATGTACGACGACGATCGATGGTGATCGGCGATCGGAGATCTGATCGATGGATAGGTTTTTCGTGCGGTGCATAAATAGCAAGTAAGCGCGCGTTCCATCATCGACCGCGCTCTACAACACGACGCACAGACGTCGTCGTCGGTCGTTGCTGAATTCGGACAACTGGCAAGCTCTCGTATCGCTTATGAAGGATCAGCGATCTTGGTTGACAGCAACCTTCCATTTATGGATTTGTCACGTGCGATCTTTTGTTACAAATTCAGTAATCATTCAATTGCATATTATGCATGCGGCATGGGGGAAAGATGTCACTAAGAAACCTGTGCCGCCAAGCCATCCGAGTGCACCTTCTGGCAGAAGGAGTAAACAAAAAACACAAAAATATAGTTGATGGCAGCAGCAACAGCAATATCAACAGCAACAACAGAAACAGCAGCAGTAGCAACATACTTTAGTTATATATACAAAAGAAGAAGAATAAGAATGATCATGGATCGCATCAGGGATTGGGCGGCAACGCGGCTGCTGATAGTGTCCTTATATGGCCAAGAGAAGTCGTGGTATGCAGTGGACATTCGTTGGCCACTTTGCAAAAGCCATGCTAGGCCAGACCCCAGCAATGATGGGCGCCTTTTGTTGACCATATTCGCTGCCATATGGTGTTTGGGCAGTTGGTTCGCATTGGTAGTTTGTTTTTGTATTGTTTTTCTCCTGCTCCTTACCATCAGTTTGTCGCAGTTGTTATATTCTTTGTTTGTTGGTTTATAATTGCTTTTGCAATTACATTGCACTTGATATGTTATGTGTTTTGAGATATTATCGATGTGATGGTTAAATTAATTCACATGAATGTTTTTTTTTTCAAAACCGATATAATCGATGCTTTGGAAAAAAATTGGGTTACATATTGGTTGCAAGTCAAAAGATGGAGATTGATAAATTCAAAAACTTGACACAAGTAAGATATAAAGGTACCTTCCAACAATTTTGTATATGTTTCATAAGTGTTTCAGGAAACTCATGTTATGATATGAAATTTTCAAACAAGGGGTTGTGACTTAATGGTTATTCAACAATAACAAAAACTTATCTAACATACATAAGACAGCTTCAAAGTTTCTATCGAAAAAGATAGAATAGTTCTTGGAAGAACAATCGTTTTGCAGAAGATTGACATATTCCTAGAGTCACTTCAAAAGTTCCTATAACAGCCAAATGTCTTAGAAGTAGGTGTATACTTAAAAGCTAATAGATTTACTTGAAATCTCATACACAATTTAATTATGTTTATAAGTATAGTTCCACCGAATTAATTTGCATTTTTTGAACTTACGAACTTGCTTTTAGCTCAAAAACAATCTCGGAGTGGGATAGTATAGTGTATCTATATTAAGGTTAAAATAGGGAACAACAAGAACAATGAGAATAGCAACAAAGTAAAAATAAATCTGTTACAATATATGAAAATGTCACCTCGTCATCGTCGTCTCCCTCAAGGACCTCCCATCCAATTTGCATTCACTTTTCCACTACGAGGAACGAATATACGATATGAAAAAAGTTCAAAGTTTATTTTTCTTTTATCCTTGTTTAACAACACTACAACCTATCATGCATTTTCTCTCCAATCCTTGTTGTGCTGTTGCAAAAACTGCGCCTCAGGTGAAGCGCGTTATCCTTGGAAAGAATCGTTATTCTTGTACCATAAATTTATACGTATACAATACACCGTCAACGTCAATATGAAAACTTTTCTATAGTATATCAGTAAAAATATATAAAAAACAAACGGAAACTTGCATCGTGCGTCGATGTTGTCGTCTACGCCGCCGTCACGGTTACTGTCGGAACGTATCACATTCATTCTTTTCATCAAGAGTTAATGCAAATTTATGCATAGTAAAAGTTTGCAATCATAAAACCTATGGTAAATGTTGCTTTGATACAATATGCAAACATACATTAAAAAAAAACGAGATGTCCTTTGCGCCTTGGAATCTCTATATCTCTCGAGAGTGTATCTCGTAGAATCTATTTATAAACATCATCGTAGTACCGGGAAGAGTGGTTTTGTCTCTGCAACCACTTTGAAGAATTTCCTATACATCTCTTATGCCCTCGATGATGTGTATGCGATAATAATAAATCTGTTCCGATGGTGGTCTCCCAGCATCCAGCATCGTCAGAGGAAAAAAAAAGATATCCTTTGAACGAAAACCGACAAAGTGACAGAAAGGCGAGATTTGTATTGAGTAAAATGTCATCGCTCACACCTCAGGACTATTTTCAATTGTTAGATAGTGTTCTAAATATTGTCGTTTCAATTTGTCGCACAAGATACTCCCCAGACATTTATCCTTTTTAACATCTTACCTGAAGAAGCCTTGCTTATCCCAATCCAATCCAAACCAATACAAATGATGACTCTTTTCATATGTAATAAAATAAGGAATAAGGTACCTTCATCTAAAGATATAAAATAAGAAGCATCTCTCTGACACGACCAACACCATCGTCATCATCGTCGTCGTCGTTGGTCGTTATAGTCGTTAGTGGACCCCTGTTGAGGAGTTGGCAAAATGTCATTATCAGTAAGGGCAAAAAAGGTCCTTATTTTCGTCGATGTCCTTTGTGTTTGTATAATAAATATTTCAAATCAAAATGGGTCAATGCGCTTCGCAATTGTATAACGTTTGTTATTATTCCTTTTTAGCTGACCATGCCCATAATGTTGTTTGTAATTTTCCGCCAATTTAGTACATTTAAAGGCAACCATCAGGCATCTCTTTCTTTCTTATTATTCTTTTATGTAACTCTGTGTGTTTAAAGTAAAGGTTATGGACATTGCAAGGATACTTTTGTCGGATTTTTCCTTTAATGTCAATCATCACAAAACCAAAGGAGAGTTAAAGAAACAAAACAAAATAAAGGAAAAACAAAAATCAAACAAAAATATTGCAAACATACAAAACCGGGTAAAATCGATTAGGGTGGCCGTCCCTTAAATATACCATTGCTTATATATATACAGATTTATGTAGCTAGAAATGTGACCAAGCGAGTGCATGTGAAAGGCCACCACAAGCAGATCTAATGATCGATGGTCAATATTTTACCCTAGAACAATGCGAAGGCGGGCGGGTTGGGCGTATCAAATGCACCGCACACCGGAAGTATCATACGGAAGGAAATTTTTACGATACATCGATGATTTGATTGGAAGTTTTCTTTTTTGTTTCCTCCATTCTTTTCGTCCATCGTATCGTCGTCATCGTCATCATCGTTGTCGATTTATTTTATTTTTTCCATCTATAAAGAGTGTGGATATGTGCAGTTTTGAAATTCTGTAAGAAGATTAATGGGGAAACTGTTGTTATGTTCATTGTGGAGTGTATTCCTCTATACATAACTAAAACTATTTTTTTCCTTTAATATTCATCAAAATTGTTTTTTTTTTGATATTTGAAAAGTTAGCCTGATTTATGGTCCTTTTAGAACTTTAGGAATGTTATTTATCTACAGGGCTCCACATCAAAGAAAAATGTTTGAACTAACTACAAAGTAAGAAGTGTATTAGGTGCATATTAGCGATTTACTAAACTTATTTTAAGTTTAAAATTTCAAAAGGACATTAAATAAAAAAATTTTTTCTTGACTATTGTTAAATTGCGACGGCTATGTGTTGATTTTTTGTAATCTTAACTTAAAAAAAAAAAAACATTTTAAGAGTACATTCGCTGAGGCGAGAAGAGCTATTTTCTCGATCTGGGGATGTTGCATAGAGTTGTAGGTTTGTGCACCTTATGGAAAGCTTTATACCATCATGCTCAAGTTTGGGGTTATTGGCAGCTTGATGTGCTTAAAATGTTTCAAAGATACTTTCTAAAACACAAATTACATCTTTTTTCTTAAATACACTATAATACAAGTCTTAGGAGATGAATGAAAGAACGTTACCCGATTTGATCCACAAGTCGGCATAAGCTTTAAGAGGCAACCTAGTCAAAAAAAGGGAAGAATTAGGAGTTGATTTTAGAAAAAAAGTTTAGATTCAACCTCGTGAGTCACTTACCATACAATGGTTATGGTCATTGTTCTCAGTAAAGGAGCTCCTACTTCTTGAATTGATTGCCAATTAGACAAGAGTGATATTTAAAGTTACTCGTAGAGGGAAATGATAAGCTACAACTACATTTAAAATCGTTCAGACCTACCAATTTTGTTCGTTATCCACAAACTGAAGGGAATACAATATGTTTACCACTTTATTGTCCACAGATGTATAACTTTATAGGTAATTTTAATGAAAGTCTAAGTTGGGAGAAATTAAACAACTGAATTATATAGCCGACGGCAACTTTTAAATATTATTATTATGTATTATGTTGTTAATATGTCACTCTGATAATTGGCCCTAAGCAAAACCATAATAAAAAAGCGGCAGGGATGTGACCCTCACTGATAACTTCCCATCTTGGCTGTTGATTTGTCTTGCTTAAAAGGTTTGTAGGTTTGCATATGATGAAGTAGTTTGATTTCAAAATCTATTTTTGTTAGCGAGATTTTTTAGTCGTTAACCAATTTTTACCAATTTAAGTATAATTTCTTAAAAGTTTTTATTTTTCATATAAACAAATAAAAATTGGATGAATGAAATTAATTTGAAGTCAATACTGTAATATTTTTCACGAGATATCGAGAACCGAACATCATTTTTACCAAATGTTCGTACTGTTTCTTTGTAGATTTTATTTTTTCTTATGAAAAAACCGATAGTTGGATTTTTAACAAAAATTCACTGAATATAAAAAACAATATTTAATATGAGATAAAATAAATTTGAACGCAATATTTTTTTAATTTTTGGGAAGCTATTCTATGCTATATTCAAGTCGAAATTCAATTTTTACCCACTTTTGTTGATTTGTTTTGTTTTATAATTTTTGTAAAAAAAAACTGTCTACTTGTTTTTTTCATAGCTTTTCCGAATGTTGAAAACAATATTTCTTATAAACTTAAATTAGCTGAAAGATATATGAGTCGAAAATCAATTTTTAACCAACTTTTTTTTGGTTTTTAATGTTTTGTAAAAAATCCGTCTATTCGGTTTGTCTCAAAATGGTACTAAATTTTAAAACAATATTTTTCAAAAAATGAAATTAGCTTAAAACCAATGTCTCAAAGTTTTGAAAAGATATTTGAGTCGATAATTTATTTTTACGAACTTTTTGTAATGCTATCTTAAGGTTTTTATTTTTTGTAAAAAACTGTCAATTCTTTTTTTCTCAAAATTTTATTGAATGTTGAAAACAATATTTCTCATACATCAAATTAGTTAAAAGCCAATATCTCAAAGTTTTGAAAAGATGTTTAATCGAAGTCCATTCTTACCAACTTTTGTTAATTTTGTTTAGGTATTTAATTTTTTGTAAAAAAAACTACCAAATAAATTTTTCTCAAAATGTTACTGAATTTTGACAACAATGTGTTTTAAATAATAAAATTAGTTTAAAGGCAATGTCTCAATGTCTCAAAGTTTTAAAAAGTTATTTGATTCGAAAGTCCATTTTTACTAACTTTTATTCATTTTTTTGTTTAGGTTTTTATTTTTTTTTTTGTAAAAAACCTGTCTATTCGATTTTTCTCAAAATTTTAAAGAATGTTGAAAACAATATTTCTTATAAGATTAAATAAGTTCGAATCCATAATCTCGAATTTTTGAAAAGATATTTGAGTTGAAATTCAATTTTTACTGATGTGTAATGTTTTGTTTATGTTTTTATTTTTTATAAAAAAAACAGTCAATAAAAACGTTATTTTTCGTTTTATAAAATTGTTTTGGAGATAAAATCATTTTTAATTAGTAAAATTTTCGAGGTGATATATTTTTGTTCAGTGTTTTTGATTTGTAAAAATACCATTTAATCGGGTTTTTTTTTTAAAAAATATACTTGTTTGGTATCACTTTAAAATATGTTATATAAAATTTAATTAAAGTTTTTAGCGTTTTTGATTCGTAAGATATTTAGGGTTAACCAAAATGTTCGCCTTTTTTTAAACTGCTATGGTAAAAAACCACCCACGCAATTTTCTTGAAAGTCCTTTCTGTATTAATTAATTATCTGTATAACAACATTTATTTGAAGTCGATATCTCTACTGGTTCCTGAGCTATGGACGACGAAAAAAACGTCTCGAACGTACATACGTACTCACAGACATCTTTCTAAAAATCTTTTATTTCATCTCTAGGGACCTTGAAACGTCGAGAAATGACAATATTTTCAATTTGACTATAACTTACTATGGGAAGTTAATAAAAATCTTACTTACTATCAACCTTGAGTGGCTATAATATTAAAGCACAGCTATTGGTTTTTCTCTTCATCAAATGGGTACTAATATACTTATAAAAACTTCATAGTCATATCTCAGACACAAATGACCTGATGATCCGTGAATTAATCTATGCCTCACAATATTCATATTTTCAAATTATCGAACCATCATTTTTGAAACTAACGTTTAAGAGCCTGATATTTGGACGGAATTTTTGTAAATTTACAAAATTTGTTTGTTGCGCCTGTTTAGTAACTTTATAAATTTCCTAATCTGCAGATTGTATACCTTTTATATTCCTTCTTATGTCTGACGCTAAGCTCTACAATTATGTCTCCAATGTGTGTATTCATTTATTTCAAGAACAATTCTTTTCGTTTGCATGCCTCCTGTCCTTGTTTAAAAACGTCAGAAACGTAAACATTCAACAAAGAAATCGGAACAAAACATCAAGTAAAATCACGCCATGCCATCTTTAAGTTCGTCAATTTAAAACCAGAGTCGCGCACACGTCATTTGTCCCATTATACAAAGTAAATTCAATATACGTAAGTGCGCGTCTATTGAACTTATCATCCGCGAAATAAAACATCTGTTCCGGGGATCCTTTTTTTTCTTGAATTCCAAAACTAAATCAAGGCACGCTTCAACCAAAGAAAAACAAACAAAAATTCATCATTTAGAACAAATAAAGTCCCTTCAGGTGGTTCTTATCAAAAAAAGAAAAAATGAAAAAAAATGTAAAATAATACCGCATAGCAAATAAACCCGAGTCCTTTTTCTCTCATTGAAATCTGCAGATTTTTGGATTGTGCCCCACCTTACGCACTCTTACAAAACACATCTGTTTATACCGCACACTCAAAAATAATAAGGAACCGAAATTCATTTTTGCTCGCGCGTTTGCTCTTTCTTCCTTCCTTCCTTCAAAGCAACTTCCGTTTGGACCTCTATACATACATATAACACACTGCTCCTGGCATCTCAGGAATCAATTGCAATATCCTTATACAAAGAGCACTGCTCCTGTCACTGCTGGTATTGCGGGCAAATCTCGCGCGATATCGAAGACGACCGACCGACCGAATGGAGACGACGGCGACGTAACCTTATTGAAGATGTTTTCATACAAAAGAATAAGAAAAATAAGGAATTTACCTTCAACCTTCATCTTCAAATTCATCTCTCTATACTCGTACACCAAATCTAGGATATGTTATGCTCTGTGCATGATGCAGATGTTTCTCTTCTCATGTGCATGTGCACTTTGTGTACATATACAAATAAAAATTCAAGGAACAGGAAACAGAATGACACGCGCCCGCGATTTCTTTTGAATTTTAAATCCGCACCACACACTAGTCTCGTATATTCAATATCGTTAGTGATGTTAACTTTGCTCGTAATTTGAGACGATATGTTTTTATTTTTCATTGTTGAATAGTTCTTCTGTTGATCGATGATGATAATGGTTTATTTGAAGATTGGAATCGTTTTTCTTTGCGGATTGTTTATTTAATGTTTACTTTTTGGCAATTTTTGAAAATTCAATGAATTTAGATTTTATTTTTATGGAGTTTGTAGATCAAAGAATTTATACCGTCAAGAGTTTTTCAAATATTGATAGAGAGAATGTTACCACGTTTTTTTCTGAGTAATATTCAATTGGGAACCAGAAACCAGAAACCAAAACCCCAGACTTTGTGGGCTTTCTACTAATGTCCTTATGTAGTCCTTTTTCCACTTTTTTGCTTAACCTAATTTTAACTCCACCTCTCTATTCTGTGCCGATGATATTTCCTGAGTTATCATTTTGACAATGTCAGATGAATAAATTGATGACATCGCCACAACAATTAACTCTCCGTGACTGTTTTTAATCTCAGTCCTTGAGCTATTGACTTAACTTTATCATTTGGATTGCTATATTTTCATTAAATTTGTACTCTGAAGAAAAAACAACTTCACCTCATAAAAATTCCCTTGTTTTTGCAATTTTCAACCATTAAGTCTTATTTATAGTGCATTGGAGAAAAATGTAGTGTTTTCCATTATAAATTTTTTTAATCCAAAAAAAAATGTTCCACTCTGGAATACTATATCACTAGTCAGTACACCCTTTCTCTTATTTTTTTCTCCCTTCGTCCCAATAGAATAAACTTAATTTTAATTTAACACCCGCAAAGGATGCAGTAATAAAAAAAATTAAACCGATTAAAAAAAGCAAAGATAAAAGAAACAAAAATGTAATATTTGCTATCATTTCAATATAAATTTCAACCAAAATTCAACAGGGAATCCCCATCCTCAGCAAAATATTTCCAAATGAGAGCAAACAGTTTGAGCTTTTTTTTTTTAAACGAGAGTAATCATACGACATGCGAGTGGACGGACGGACGGGAGGTAGGAAAGAACTTGGAAATCCCTAAAGGATTTTGCAATCAGCAGAACATCTTGCGAGTTGTGATGGTGAGAAAACACATTTTCGGTTATTAGGGATTTTTTTTTATCAAAAAAAAAGGAGAAAAGCCAAAGGACGATTCTTTGCTGAGTTTTATGGTGATGATGACAGTAATTAAAAGTGACTCGATTCTTAATTAGTTGCCTTGATGACTTTTGGTTTGGCTTGAGAATTTTCGCATGTTTTACAATTTCAGTATATTGTTATATTTTCATGTGTTGTGAGTATGGTTTTTGTTGGGGTATGAATTTTTTCAAAGATGCAGTGCCAAGGATTCCTGGGATACACTTTTTCCTAATTGTTTTTAAAGAAAAAAGAAGAAAAATTATAAGTGCTACAGAATGAACATAAACCGTGGAAATATTGCATTTTCTAGTTTAATTATATCCAACTATTATTAAATTTCATTTTCTGTCGATTTTATGTTTTTACTCCCACACTGAAATATCCTTTTAATCAAGAACTCGTTAAACAAACTTTAAATGGAAATGAGCTGTAACAAGTAATCAATATCCACTCAGCCTTAAACCTAGTACATAGATATTCTTATCCTGTTAAGAAATGCTAAAAACAAGTATAGGGAAAGGTACTTTTTAAACCTATTATTATTATTACTAGAGAGCTTCAAAGAACTTATTTGCATAAATCAATTAAAAATACGATGCAATCTAAGTTCGCGTGTGCTCGAAGTTGTTTTTTGTTTTTGTTTGTAAGAATGATTTTATCCGTTAACGGACTTATGGAATATAATTAAAAATAACTTACTTACTAACTATGCAAAAATCTTAAAGCAGCTTGCGAAGAACAACAACATCATGAAGTCACTCTATTGTAACTAATTGGGACTATGATCAATACCAGAACGGTCAATGATTCGAATGTGATAGTAATTTTTGTATGAAGAAAAAAAAAACAAGAATTAATTTAAGATATCTTATATGAAGTTAGATATCAAGCGAGAATTGCACATAATTGGCCAACATTTAATAAATAACGCCATGCTATCAGGCGTCGTCACGTCAGTCGGTCGTTGGTAAAAGTGCACCCATTGATTTCACACAAAACACAAAATCCATCAACTTTGAAAAGCGAGATGGTTTTCAAGACACCTGTGATTATGTTCGTACACACGAGCCAACTAAAATGATCGTGGCTCGTGATGAGTGTTGGCGAAGAGTCGACAGAAACAATTTACCGGGATGAATATTGTTTGCCCCTTCTGTAGCATATACAACACGAAAACAACATACTACGTTTTATATACGGACTGACAGTATTATCGGTGTTCAGTCATTATTTTGAATTTAATTGAGAGCCATGGAGGATTAAAAACTGTACTGGAGCAGGTGATGCCTTTGGAATCTTCAGAAAAGGGGGAATAGATCATTAGATTGAAGAAAAACTGTTTAAAACCTTCTTTAGTTTATAAAGCGAAGATTTTGTAAAATAATTGGAATTCTCGGATTTGAATATTTTTTCTTTGAAAAGACTTTAAGACAAAAGTCGAGAGAGATCAGGCTTAGTATGAACCTTTAAGAATATTTTCGTTTAATTTGATTTTAAGTTACTGTTTGTATTTATTATATTAACAAAACAATTGTTTTGAATAAATACAAAATTAATTTCAAATTTGAAACAAAAGAGCTGAAGCACGAACCTTAAACAAATATTTGTGTTCCTTGTTTGAAATGATTTTAATTAATTTGTCTATCAATCTGAAAATCTCAGTTTGCAATTTAGTAGTGTATTTTTGTGTTTCATAAGAATACAAAAACCCGTTATTGTTGTTATTGTTAATCGGTTGAAAAATTAATTCAATTTAGAAGGATACAATTATCGGGCAATTTTACTTTAATACAATCATATTACAATTTTCTCCACAAAAAGTTAAATTTAAATTCATTTGACATTTAATATTCATATTTTTGTAAGTTAAAATGTTTCCCAGTAAACATCATTTAGTAGAAAATATATCATTAAAACTTTTGCGACATTTTTATTTGATTTAACTTTTCACATACATGAAAGCTCGCAAACTTTTAATAAAATATTTTTTAATAAATGCATCAGCATCACCAAGCATCAGCACGTTCAAAATGTGCACAACCTTATTAGAAATCCTGGAATCCAATATAATTGAATCGCAACTGTTAAAAAACTTTCCTTGAAAACCCAGCGAGGTGTATAAAACAAAGAACCGCACCTTTTCAAAACAAATTGACTCACTTTGCTATTCATGGATTTTGGCTTTGCTGCTTTGAATGCTGCTGTGCTATGCTATATAGTGCAGTGCAGCAATGCAGATGTAGGTTTACCTCATATATGATCTCACATCACATCCTCCTTCTTCCTTAAATATACCTACCTTTATTTTGGAGGTAACACATACTCTTACCTTTATAAAGGCATCTCATCTCAGTACAGAGGGAACAAATATATACACTTTTGGGTGAGAATAAAATTAAATATTCACACCCCGCAAAGTGTCGTGTAGTACCTAACGTTTAATATATTTTATATTATATGTGTATATGTATATATATTTTTATATGATGAAACCTCCTAACACAACACTTTTCAGCACTGCAATTTACAAACTCAAATGCAGAAAAGTTGTAAACTATTTCCGCACTCAAATAATTCCAAACGGAACTGCGATATACATACATACCCATTTTGTGCATCTATATGGTTTTGGTATATTGCTATTTGCCATCATAGTGTGGTATCACCATCATACTCCTCACCACCCTCTCTTTTGCAGCAGGATATAAAATGTGTGTATATCGGTCGCTGGGTGTTAGTAACGAGGTGACGGGACGATTTATTTGTGCAATACAAGTGACAAACGTTCCCATTACACCCTGAACTCAAGCAGCGAGGAAAATGCAATATAAAACCGTCCCGAAAAATTCACCATGAGGCAATTTGTTATTGCGGTATTTTGCGGCACAAAATTGCTCTCCATCTCTATACTCGCTTCCTCCCATTGGAATTATTTAGGTGGCTCATATAACTCACATCCAAAAATACTTAATTCTCCAAAATTTAACTCGAATCCAACAGAAACTAAGCCAAACAAATATACCTTCACTACCCAAACCAGGTTATATCTACTAATATACCGCAATTATTATTATCGGCCTCGAAAAACGTTATAAAGCTCCTTAGAATAGATGATATAAATTATATAGAGTGTCCCTTGGAATAAGAGAGGTGCCAAAAATTTGCAAAGGGTGTTTGCAGAAATATAAATGTTTGTTGAAATAATTTGCGTTTGTAGAAAATGCACGTTACACTTCTCGAACATAAACAAACGGTGGAAGTGATATTCACTAAAAATTCAACTTGATCCCAAGCAGATGGGGAAAAATGTCCTTCAATCTTAGTAAAAAGATTTTCTAGCCAAGATATATGTTTTTGATATCATCATAATTCATTAAGCTTCTATAGAACAATTTCGGACTCCTGATTTTGTTTCCAAAAATATATCGATTTAAGGATATTTTCACTTAGTTGAATACTTCAGGACTGGAAGTTTGGGTTTCGCAATTTTAGGAAATTATATTGAACTTCTTTTTATTTTTCATTGGTTCAATTGTTCAAAAGTTATTTAACTGATTTTGGTTCCTTCCACTTTTTGGCATGTTTCTAAAATGTTATCCTTATTCAATCTTTTAATGTTATTTTATATACGTCATCGGGATTAGCTCAAAGTTTAGTCTCAGGAACACCCTGTGAGATTTAAACGGTCATCGAAGGCATTTATTTCTATCCTTGCTCGTAGTCCTGTCATCGAAAAACATACATGTATCATTAGGAATTTGCTTTGTTCTTTTTATTATGTTTACCAATTGCTAATCACTCGCCATCAGAGAATCGAGATGAATCGGAACCGCTTTTGGCAACATCACAAAAAGGATCTACCGAATCCCAGGAAAAAAAACAACAAAACTCTGTACAATACCCCTTAAGCGGAAAAGCAACAACAACAACAGAAGGAAAAAAAACACAAATATTTTATCATCATTCGAATTTAGGAAAGATTTCTTTCGCCGTTTGTTGATGATGATGATTCGTTGGCCTAATGAACATATAATTGCCACCTAATCACAGAGTTCAGCGAGTCTACTTTTGTGTATGTATTTTGTGTGGGTGTAATTCTGTGAGCATTCAATTCCGTTTGATTTAAGGATTTTGTATATATGTATCTCAGCAAAAGAGAGGGTTTTATTTTATTGACGTTGCGTTGTTAGATTGTGCTGGATTTGGATTTGTTCTTCTCTGTTTCGTTTTGTGTTATCTCACCACTGGCGTTAGCGTTTAGAGTGTTATACCGACAAAAAAGAAAATCTCACGGGGGTGTAGTCCATCGTCGTCGTCGTCCTCGTCCTCATCCTTGTCGTCGTTGTTGTCGGCGGCTTATTTGCTTTTGGCTATATTCCCATCAGCTACATAAAGAGCCTAAATAATGTGTATATAACATCTGGGTGTTGTTTGTGCATAAATGACCGTCGGCCTGGGCCGCCATATCATTCATGGCCTATGGCATCATAATGAGGATATCAGCATCAGCAGCATCATCGTCTGTCATTGTGTATTATGTAGCGTCAGCGTCGTCGTTGTCGCTGTCGTTATTGTCGGCATTTGTTTTGCTGACTGGGTCAAAATTGTATTTCCGGAATCATCAACTTTAGTATTGGATTTAAGGACAATAGGAAAATTTAACTCTCTTCATAATTGGAAAGAAGTGATGATGCACAATTAGGAGGCAATTATAACAAAATCATGATGATGATGTTGAAGATATAGACAATGACACTAGATTGGCATTTTACTAGGTACACAGAGATAGATAGGTATTGGAAAATGATTTGAAATCTTAAGATAGAAGAATACATAGTTATATGTAAACGCCTTAACATTAAAGTAATTAAATTTAGAAGTTTATTAGAAGAAATCATGTGAAATATTCAATTTAAGCTTGATAAGTAGGTTGAAACTCAATAGACTCGAATTAACAAGAGAAAACAGGGTGTATTTAGGTGCATTGGAATTTTTAATGATTGATATTTGACAATGCCAAACTGTGTTGACATTTTTGCTCTGTAAGGATTAGCAACTCATTATAATCGTTTAGTACCAGAAAAGATCCATTTCAACAATATTTCTGTCTAGTAACAGGTATTTTTTTTAGAGTTATATAACTTACAATGGTAGTACCTGTGGTGTGATAGTTTTTATCATCTCAGAGGTCTTGTGTTCGAACCCTGATTGTGCCACCTAAATGTTTTTTTCCATGGGTACTACTGTCCCTTGCGAGGAATTCACAAAATGCTTTCTCAAATCAACCGTTCGGATTCGCTTTAAACAGTAGGTCTCCTCCATTCCTGACAAGATTACACGCGCGCAGGATTGGTTGAGAGTTATGAGTCAGTAGACCCTAATTTTCAATGGACTGTTGCGCCACCTAATTTATTTATTTAGAATTTTAAGTTGGGGACAGTATTTTAACTGGTGTCTATTTCGTCAGCTGTCAAGTGATTTATTTTTATTTTGGTTAATATAAAAAGTCTTATCTTTATTTCCTTACATTTGACAGCACTATACCTATAAAATATACCCTTTTGTCTGAGGTTTTCAACCCTCTAAAAAAAAAACAACTAATTTTCAGGAAATAACTCAACTGCAAAAGTAAGCCCCTTAAAAATGAGCTTTTTAAAAGTGGAAACTTCGAGCAAAAACGAGCGTTTTTTTTACAATTCAGAGTTAGATAAGTTACGTTTTTTAGAGAAGTTAGCTATAATATAGAAATGTCTTTAAAAACTTATTGCAATGCATGCATGTTTTCATAATTTTTGTTAAGTAAGTGCTATCTAACAGAATTTGCTGAGTAAGCCTGAGGTTTCGGTTTAATCTCACAGAAAAACTTGATCTCGTTCAAATCGTTTACCACCCTTGAAATTTTGTGTTTGCACCGAAACGAGCTTAAAAAGGCTTATTTTCTTTGGCGTATCCAACATGTTATCAGTACTTAATTTTGTTTTGGAATAATTTGTTTGTTTTCTTTAAATTGAAACTTAATATGTTAAGTACTTTATCTAAATAGCCCTTAAACCCTTTTTAATGTAGGTACAAAATTTTCATATAAATACAGTTTAATACGAAATACTAAACATGTCACAACTTTATTTTCCCTCTAACTTTCTAAACTTAAAGATAAAAATTAGAAAATTTATTAGGGCAAACGATGTAGGTAGGTAGAGGTATAAAATAAAATAGAGGTACACTTTTAATCTTTTCTCGAAAATTCAAAATTGAATTGGGATCCCAATGGTAAAGTATAGACTTCGATCGAATAAAAATATTTGTTCTCTCTTTTACAAGATTAAACTCGACGAAGGCAACGGGCGGCGGCGGTGGCGGCGCAGCGGCGCGGAGCAAGCTCTGGGTTTATAGTTTGCCTAGAAGGTATATTTTCATAAAGCTGGCGTTCGATATCCCCATAATCCTTATCTTCAACTATCTTCTCGTTATTTTGGCAAGCAAGTTTAAATTTTAAGTTTCTTCTTATTCTTCTTTGTCAAAAAGGGAAAAACTTTAATACCCAAAAGAAAAAGAAGAAACAAATTTCAATCTGGGATTTCTTGTGCGCGATGGCGACGACGACAACGGTCGGTGGAGCGGCGGGAGGCGCCCCATTATAATCAAAAGATATTTCGATAAAAGTAGGTACCTTTACTACGCTATCAGTATACAATATACCGAAGGACGAACACTGACTGCCAAATACCGACAAAGGAAAATTAGGACACTCTAGTGCGAGAGTAGAGAAACGAAACGAAAATAACACAAAATAAAACGTGAAAATCATTAAAGATTCCCATCGTAGAGTGGTACCCATAAAATCCACCCGGACAGAAAAAAAACAAAGCTCTTTTTCGTCCTTCGTCCGCACTCTTACCTTAACAAAAACCCAACAGCAGCAGCAGTTCCAGCAGCAGGACGAAAACGTTTGTTTGTGTAGTAGAAAAGAACGGAGCTAGTGGCCGACGGCAGCAAAGATACGGCGGAATAAATGGTTGCCAAATTGACCATCGGATGCAGGATATCCTGGAGGATTTCGTTGCAAATCGAATCAAGGATATAAAATCGTGGGTAGAAATTTAAAATTTGGTTGAATTAAAATTGCAACTGGACTCGTTTAAATCGGTTCTTTTACCTACGTATTAATACATACCTAGACTTACCGACCTACCTATACCAGCTACTGGTAATGATGTGGTGCTGCTATAGGTACTTGGTCTTCATGTGGGATTGGAATAACTTCCACTTCCGTCGAACGACCAATGTCCTTCACAGCAAACGAACAAACCAACGAACGTAGGAGAGAATTCTTTTCCTCTGTATATGCCATATAGCCAAAGTCATGGCTGACTGAACTGAACGATATCCTGCAAAACGATAAGTATTTTGTGCATTGTAAACTAGCGGTTTATGGTAGGACAAGTTGGAGATTCAGTCGATTTACAGAATCACATTCATCGGTATTGCCTCTGAGCCTGAGTAAAGTAAAGTATGAACGTTGAACATATCCATTTCCATTTTTCTGATAGTCCTTCTACGTTCTACTTCCTACTTCCTCGCTCCTTTTTTCCTTCATCAACCTTTCTCTCTTGTCGAGAAATTACCCAAAAAACGATTTTCGTAAATTAAATGAAGGACATTTTAATTTTACAGTGGGTTTTTGTTTTCTGACAACTACAAGCAGTATACGATATACACTCTGATGCTGATGCTGATGGTATAGCTAGAGCGAGCTCCTTAATCGCTTATTTATTCTCATTAAAATCTGAAGTGACATAACGGTACACGATACGACACTAGGGTGGCATTTGCCGAAAAATAGAGAAAGAGGGTCGTTGAACTGATTTTTCAATCCTTAATGTTGACTTTCATCGGAATGGACCATTGTTTCTGTAGAACAATGCGCACCGAAAACGACTTCAACTACGACTACGACTACGTCGACGACGACTAGGATGAAGGACGAGAACGATGTCTTTGTCTGGAGAATCGTTTGGAAACATCGATTGATGGGAACGATTTCTACTATTTTCAAAAATTAATAGACGAATCATAGGGGAGTGGATGGGATATTGGCGACTTCTATTGCTTTTTGCTATGCATCAGTTTAGAATGGTTGAATGATTTTCATAATGAATAGTTATGGAGAGTATAGACTCTGTATATAGTTATGGAGATGTTAAGGTAGGGATATATATTTTAGATTTGGGATCTTTTGTTCTATGGACCTCTTAATGGTTCTGAGTTGATGAAAGTACCTATATACATCACTTTTAGCAACACAATGGCGGAACTTGGATATAGGTATAATGTTGAAATGAAAAAAAGCTTCAATTCAACAACGCAAATAGATTTTTGTTTTTCAAGAATATTAGATTTCGGCGGACAGATGTGTATATACTTTATTTTTTTTGTTGTGTATAAAGGGTCATGTATTATTGCTTTAGAAAGTCACAAAAAAAAAACAAAAATATCCACTATTGTTTAATAAAACAAATATTTGTGGGGTAAAAAATGTGTTTATTATTTTTGGATATCGATAATTTTAGTTCATAAATCTAGAGTTGGTATAACGAAGCTCACAAATTTAATATTTGGAACGAAATTTCACCACAAGGTCTCTACTATTCATGTTATAGTCATATAAGACTTTTGATCTAAGCTAAGACATAATGATAAGATATAGATTAGCCTTTAAAGACAATTTCATTCAATATCAATTAAAATTTAAGTTTTGTATAGCTGCTAACTTGTATCGCTTGTTTATTAAGAACTTAAGAAATTTTAATAATAATGAAGTTTGAGATTTTAGAGGTTTTTAAATTGATATACAATTTGTTTTATTATAAAATTGAAAGAGTACTAAAAGTACTCCCTGTATTGTTCTGAAAACCACTGCGTAAGCTTTTCCATCTTTCCTTCTATATAGGTATCTTTTAGTGGATGGAAAGCAGCAATGTAAAGCCTGTCCCTAAAAATGTGAATCCTCTGCCCTCTCCCCCCAACTATCGTCCGATGGCACTCACTTCTCTTCTCTTCAAGGTCATGGAAACGCTGATTAGTTATCAGCTTAAGAATTATCTCGAAGAACGGAAGCTTCTTAATGACCGGCAATATGCTTTTCGTAGCAATATTTCCACTGGTGATTTCATGGCTTATTTCACCGAACTTTGGAACAAATCTTTACATCGTTTTGTAAAAAGTAAGGTTATTGCACTTGATATTTCAACGGCATTTGATAGACTTTAGCACCAAGCTCTCTTATCGAAAATGCGTGTTTTTGGTATTGACGAATGTCTTTTTCGATGGATTATTATCTTTCTAACCGTTCAATAGAAATTGTATTGGATGGTTTTAAGTCTGAAAATCATAAAACAAATGCTGGTGTTCCTCAGGGCTCCGTGTTGTCTCCGACTCTCTTTCTTAACTTCATAAACGATCTTTTGTCTGTTACTTCTATTTCATGAAACTATTTTGCTGACGACAGTACTCTTAGTTTTTCACATTCGTTTTTAGATTAACATCCTTGTCCTTCGGATGTGGATATGCAGTTGATGAAGAACTTTTAACCGTGTAGAATTAAATAGGAAACAACTCAACTTTCAGTACTCGGTATGTGTATCACAGATCACCTCTTATGGAATGATCACATTATTCGATATTGCCAAAAATGCTTTAGGTGTTTAGGATTTCTGCGAAGGTGCAAGAAATGTTTCACCTCTTCTGATTTGGCTGTAATTTACAAAGTCTTCATTCGTCCAAAAACTTGAATGTAACTCGCATATTTAAGCAAGTGACCCTAAAACAAGTTTAAGTATTTCGAATTGTTTGTAAACTTTAAATATGTAAAGGGTATTAGAAACCCTTTGAGTGCCCGTTACTTATAAAAAAGATATTTTTTTAGCAATATACTCGTAATTTAAATAAGATTTCTAAAAAATGTTTAAAGCGAGAACTGACATAACGCAGAATTGAAAAACTTAAAAAATCAGGTCTTTGCTCAATCTTAAAAATGATGGCTTAAAATTGTAAGCAATCTTCTTCTCTAAAAAAATTTGCAATTTACTATTTAGGAATCTTCTTAATATTTGGCAGCTTTTTAAAATGGTGGTGCTTTGTTAAAATGTAAGAAAATCAGAAGTCATATGAATTTAGCAAATCACCTAAAGTTAAATTAGCCAATTTGTGACAAGTAAAATGATAAGATGAAATTTTGTAAATTAATAACTCACTTTTATGACAGATTTTACTAAGCCATTTAAAATTTGCCGAATTTGTTTTCTTTATTTAAAATTTTAAATATTCAACAAAAATAAAAACCTTTATGAACTTTAACGAGTATTTCGGACAAGAGTAATTATCATCCTAATGATGTCACTAAACAAATCCCAAACAATTTCTTAAGAACAAAAGAGTCATATAAAAAGTAATGTAATCAACAACAATCTAAATAAGTACCTACCTAAGTTACATAATTAAATAAATTAATTATAAAATTAGGTAATTTAAAAGTATTTTAATCTTTAAGCATTAAAAGTTTATATATAAACTCCCACTTGACAACTCACGTAGAGTATGAGATCATCATCTCTACTCGTTCTTGTCTAAAGTATGGTTAATGGCTTCGCATTATTTTAACTGAGTTTCTCATTAAAATAACTTATAATAAAAAATCACTCTTTTACTTTTATATAAAAGTAAATAAAATTAATTAAATTGTGAAATTCACGAAATTCAGGTGCTATGAGTAGCATCATCTTCATTGTCATTCTTCACTTGAATCTCTCTTCATCATCTTCATCCTCATCTTCGTCCCCATTATCATTATCCATTAAAATTTAGCAACTTCTTCCAACCAACTTAAATATCTCTCCAACTCTTTGAAGAAGAAAAGCACACGCACACGTTATTCAACTCTTTTACCTTTAAACTAAAAGGGAACCATTGTTTTCTGTCACAAAGTGTCATTATTTGTCATTAGACGAAGAAGACGACGACGATGACGATGAACGGCTACGAGAAATCTAAAAGAGTTACCTCCAATACCCAAAGCCCGGTAGCTTTACAAATATATTCAAGCTTTATCATTGTCTTACTTCAATTCAAGGGCAATTTACCATAGTAATTCTTCCTAAATACCGTGACGGTGGATGACTTGTTTTTTCTTGAGTTGCTTTTTTTATTTAATTTGTATTTATGTTGTTTTTTTGAAAATGTTAAAAAGATGGCACAATCTTCAGAAAGCGTGTGTGCATAGTGCACACTCGAATTTTCTAAATCTTTTCAATGACCCGAAGCGGAACCATCATCTGTCTGAATTTTGAAATGTAGAACAGAGATAAGGTGGTAAATTGCTTTACACCGCAGAGGAGCCTTAAACAAACGTACCAAGTTCTAGATCTTTAAATCTAACATAGTTTGTTTAAAACTTCGTATGGTTGACTTGTTACTGTTGTTTAAAATTTGTGACGTAAATCTCACAAATACGACACAGAATGAAAGTTTGAGATCTTGATTAGATTGTGAGACATATTTTAGGCGGTGACAGAGCGTAATAATTGGGGTGTTTGTTACTCGCTTTAAATTTACCAATGCTTATTAAGAGGAACATCCGATATGGAAAAATAGAATATTTTGAGCTGCGTTTGATAAGGGGCTATTGAAATTCTATAAAAACGGGAGTTTATTGTTGAAATAGTCAAACCTTTTAAATGCGCCTTCCGTTAGGTAGTGATATACATAAGTATGCATCAATTCCGAAATATGAGGGGAATGTTTAAGAGAGCATTTAACTTATTGTTTTTAGATGTTTCAACTTTTCAAAGTCCCTTGAATCTGAAACCTTTTTTTTGTCGCCAATATTTCAAGAACTAGCAAAAAAATGCCTTTCAAAAAATTCCAGTCAGTGGTATTGTACTATAGCAGTCAAACATTTAGTTGACCCCAAATAAATCAGGAACCAATAGCGATATTGACTTGAGTTTTTATATACGTTGTGACATCATATCAAATTAGTATGAACTTAAAAATATTAAAATATGGGTGACATTGAACATTTTATGAACAAAGAATGATAATACCTCCAGAAAATTAAGGTTTTTACATATGGCGATATTTTTAGAGAAATTGAATTGACGGTTTTTTGCCAACAAAAATTAAAAATGCTGCTAAGAATTGGTAGAAATTGATTAAACTCAAATGTCTTGAGAGCATATTAAGTGTTATTCCTTTTTTATTCTTCTTCTACAAAATAGTATTTTTAACTTTCGGTAAAATTAAAAAAAAATTGAATTAATAGAAGAAAATTGAAGTTGAAACACCATAAAAGCTACAATAAACTGTTGTAACGTTCTGAATATTTCGACAAAAAAGCTTAAAATTTAATTAATTGATGGCTTATTTTTTAAAGTTTAAAGTTTTTGAAATTACCATTTAAATTATTGAGAAAAAATGTAACTGGCACCAATCCATCCTAGCATCCTTTTGCTATTTAAAATGAAATGCCAAAGAAATAACCGAAGCAAGTCTTCTTATGCCTTCGAATCTTACGTACTAACAATTAATATAATGAACATTCGGTAATTTTGTTTTAATTGCAAAAATCCACTATCAATTTTTTTCACTTAATCATGCGTTATGCAACCTTTCAATATTTCTTTGGTGATTTTTATCCATTTCCTATTCTAATTATTTCGACGCAAATAGGGTGTTTAGCTGCATGAGGAGTTTCGATGGTTTATGTGTATGGTTTGACAGTTGAGAATGTCAAACTGTGTTAACATATCTGTTCATAAATCGCTTAACGACAACGTTTTCAAATTTAGGACACTTTTTTTAAAGTTTTATTGAACACTTCGTCACTTTTTTTTTTTTATGTTTGTTCATAAAGTTAATTTCTGGATAAATTGCTTTGTCAAAAAATGATTTTTCCGTATATGGAGCGAAGACAATTTTCGAGCCATTAATCATTAATACATTCGTATTGTTTGTTTGGTGTAACTTCCACGCTTGGGGCATCATTGGTCTTAATTTTTATTAAGGAAGGAGCACTGTAGACGTTGCAACTTGCTATAGATTTATTGAAAATCAGTTTGATTACAGTTTAATTTCTAGAACTGGTTACTTTGTTCTTCATTCAATGGAAAGAGTACAGAAATTTTGAATCGAAGAAACTCAGATTCCCTAATATCCATAATCCCGTAAGCCCAAAATCCAGGATCGTTATGAGACCAACGATTATTTTACGTCGAATGAGGATATTCAAATATGAAATTTATCGTACTTAAAGATCGACTAGGTGCATAAATATTAATCAATAGAAGCAAAAACTCGCAATCAATGTCATTTGAAAGAAAATCACGAATACACACTAAACATTCTACGCCTTGACCCAAGAGTTTGCATCCCTAACAAAAGGCATCTAGATTTATAATCAAGATTTGAGAAAGAATTTGAACTAAAATTTCTTAAAGCAAATCTCAATAAATTCTTTTGGATATTTTCTATTCTATTATAAAATGTTTAGTATCAGGATTCCAAATGGCAGAACAATACTCCAGTAATGGTCTAACAAGTGAACAAAAAATAGTTGTGAGTGTGTATTGGTCCTTAAAATCAGAACAATTCCATTTAAGGGAACCGTTAGCTTTTGAAAAAATGTAGTAGACATACGAGTAAGGAATACAGTTAAGTTTCTCATCAAATACTACGCCTAGGTCTTTAATCTCATGAACTCTTAATAGTTTGATTCCTTTGAGAAAATAATCAAAAATTATGGTTTTTTTTAAGTGACTCTAAGTTAACACAGAACACTTTGACAGATTAAGGTCAAGATCATTTTGTTCACACCAATTTTCAAACTTTTAAATGTCTTGCTGAAATGCAATATAATTATTTTTAACTTTAAAAATTTGTATATCATCTGCAAATATTAAGCAGTTAGCTGTTGATAAAATTGATGCAAAACCATTAATAAACAAGTCAAATAATGGCGGTCCCAAATGGATTCCTTCGGAAACACCAGAATAAACTAAGATCGGGCTAGACTTCAAGTCACCAATCCTAACAATTTGTTTCGTACCAGTGAGATAGGGGTTGAACCAGTTCAGTAGGTTGCCATCAAAACCATAACTTTTTATTTTTTTAATTAAAATGAGCCACGTCAATTTGAGAATGCTTTTCTACTGCGTTAAAACAGTGATAAGAAAAGCAAGCCAAATTAGTAGTTGCGGAAACCATGTTGAAATTTAGAGATATGACATTTGATTATTGCATATAGCTTGTTTTTTTACAATTTTTTCAAAAAGCTTCGGAATAGTTGAAAGTTTACTAATTGGGCGATAATTTGTACCCAACTTTTTATCCCCGGACTTAAAAATTGGATTGATATAAGACACTTTCCATTAATCTAAAAAATACCACTTGAAAGAGATTGGTTAAAAGGGGTAAACATAGAATACTATAACAGTGTTTTAACACAATTGAAAAAAACCATGAATATCTGGTGATCTAGATGGAACTAATTCAAGTTAGGCGGTAGAAACATCTTCTAATTCACACTGAAAACTACAACAATCTGTTATTTGCAACAACTAAATCTGTAGTGCTGTAAATACTTTGAAAAATTCAGCAAACCAATCAATAAAAGTCTGGGATTCACTGGAAGCATTATCATTATAAGCCATTACTGAAGGAAATCCAATGGATTTCCGTTTTACATTTACGAATTTCCAAAACTTCTTTGGGTTTTGCATCAATTTAATCTCTGTAGTATGTACATAATTACTTAAACAACATTTTGATAGAAAAACATACTCTTTCCGAAGACGAGAATATAAAGTTAAATTTTCGTTACTCATATTGCTTTTAAAATTCTTAAAAGCTTTATTTTTGACATTTTTCAATCTACGGACCAAAAGGGATGAGAATTAATTTTAAAGTAGGAACGAGAAACATCATCAACCAATTCTTTTACAAATACATATATGTATTAAAATGCCAATTTGTCATTCAATATATTTAAAATTAAAGTGATATTTAAATTTATTCACCAACTGAAAAGCATTTTAATTTTTAAAACTAATATTTTTGTATGCAAATTGACATGGCAACGTGGTGAATCGAGTTTGAAAACAAAGAGATGCATTAATAGATTTCAACTTCGATATTATCGTTTATAAATACTGAATAAAACAAACTTGAGTTAAATTTACAGCTAACAAGGAATCAATAAGCTCAAATTTTTTTTATTTGAAAGCACAATTGGTAGCACCCTATTTTTGTTTTGCATCCATTTGATTTCGCCCAAGTTAAAATCACCAACTATACAAACAGAAATGTTATGTTCAGAATAATTAGATAAAATATTTTCAATGTTGTTCAAATGAGCCAAATAAATAGATAAATGAGAATCAGGTGGAATATCAATAATTCACAATCACAAAAGCGGATGAAAGCACCTTGGGTCGCTTCGAGAGAAAAGTTCTTCGTGTGATCTACAGTCCCGTATGCATCGAAGGGGAGTGGAGGAGAAGATGGAACACCGAGCTGTACGGGCTGAACAGCGACGTACACTTAGCCAGAAGGGTAAAAGTCCAACGACTAAGATGGCTGGGTCACGTAGAGCGCATGGAAACAATGCTCCGGCCCGGAAAGTCTTCGAATCCACACCCACAGCGCAGTAGAGGAAGACCGCGGATCAGGTGGCGCGCACAAGTTGAAGGTGACCTCACCCAACTTGGAGCGCGAAACGAAGTTGTTCAATGTTGTCTTCAGATGGTATACCAGGATCGATAGAATTAGCAATCCGTGATTTCCGAGCTGCTGATAGAACACCACCTTCACTTCTGCTTCTCACATCATGAAGATCTCGACGAAACAGATGAAACTCTGATGCATTGAGTATTTCCTCTTTTTTTTTTTAATTTTTTTTTAATTCACAAGCACTCAAGGGGTTATTAGTACCCTAAACCCTTTATATGTTTATATTTAAACACAGTGCGAGCGTTAGGAAAATAGGGAAGGATTTAAAAGGAGATACCGGTGCACATTGGTCTTAAAGTTCTAAACATAAAAATGTGAGGGAAAAACAGAGTTGGCAAAAGCATTCCACATTCTCGATGTGCGATCTAAGAAAGAATCTCTATACTTGACAGTACGCCCGAAATTGAGCTCAAGGTTAAACTGATGAGCATTCCTAGAAGTGCGAGAATTACGGCTGAATTGTTTAAGGGTGGAATGCAACTGGCTAATTGTTTGTAAAAATATCTATAAAACAACGAAAGGCATGAAACATTGCGACGGTGTTCTAGTGATGTAAATGTTTCGATTATAGTTCTGTCGCCTATCATTTTTAAAGCCCTTTTTTGAATTCTATCCAAGAGATTTAAACTTGTTTTGGGGGCACCTGGCACCATTTTAGGCAATATCGAATATGTGATCATTCCATAAGAGGTGATCTGTGCTATTCATACAGAGTACTGAAAGTTGATTAGTTTCCTGGATGCATTTGCCTTTACTTATTTCATTGAATAGCCAAGTTTCCACAAATGCGTAAACATTATACTCGGAAAAGTCCACATTCAAAGAGAGACCATTTAATTTAGTTCTCATTCCGCCCATATTCTGATAAGAAATACAAATTTTGTTTACATTGTCATTTCCACCTCTTCTTGCTGCCTCGGTTCCGTTGACGGAGGCATCTTTTTGCTTAGCTACCCCTGCCACTAAAAGTTGGTTTATATGGTAAATTTGCTTCTTCTATTGCCGCTTTTACTTTTGTTTTGTTAGCCAAAAGTTTGCTTTGCTTGTTGTCAAAGGTTTTGGAGTTCTTAATAGCTATGTTAAAATGAAAAGGCTCTAAGATTATTCAGATTTCTGAATTTTAAATTTCACCCCGTCTCAGTATCTCCTTTTCTGTCCAAAGTTTTAGAAAAAATAATGCAGAAACAGCTTATGAGCTTTCTTTTTCACAGTTTTCTTTTTGCTCTTAAACAATCAGGTTTTAGGCCATGTTGCAGCAGTAAAACTGCACTACTTTTGACATCATCAAAAAGAAAAAAAAAAAGATTGACATTTTTGGTATTTTAAGATCTCTTTCTATGGAATTGTATAATATCGATCAAAAACTGATGTGTCTAAAGTTATACAAAATGTGTAACTTTTCAACAGAAGTTGTGAAGCTTTGCCTATAGTTTCTATCTGGCAGACGGCAGATATGCGATTTATTATTAATTTCTTGGAGAATTCCCCAACGTTCGATACTTGGTTGTTTCATTTTCTTTGTATACATTAATGACAAGCCAAAAATAATAAACCCTTGCCACGGACACCTTTTTGCTGATGACCTTCAGTCACTGAAAACTTGAAGTTGTTCAATTGGATCGGTTGATCACTGTCTTCAAAAGATTAGTGAAGATTTCTCGCTCATAACATTATATTGAGGTATAGACGACTGTCAAGTTAGCATTACATTTTTGAAAAACACACAAAAATGGGGGTCTTCGACCCGAAAAACTGTTTTGACCTAACCCCTCCTTTTTCGAAAATCAATTTTTTGAAAATTGCTCCAGGTTGTTCTGAACATTGTTTCAAATGTTTGGACTTCGATGATCAAAGTTTTAAAAGATAATGTAAAACTTTAGCCCCCCTTTTTTCGAAATTCTAACATTTTTATATTTTTTTTTAGATTCTAAAAAATGTTTTTTTTGATTTAATATTTTTTTTTAGATTCTAAAAAGTGTTTTTACCATTTTTCCAAAAACTGAGAGTCGGGAAATGTATATTTTAAAAGATATTGCCCCGATTTTTTTGTTTCAAAAATGCAAAATACGTCTCTTTTTTTATAGCCTACATTTTAATAAAACATGAATAAGCACATGTACAGGAGCCAAAACTTGTCTTATGAACTATTATTTACGCTAATGATCTAACTTTCAAAAATAATCTAGATGTCTTTAAATTTTGTAAACATTTTTTTAGCTCCCATTTTAAGAATTCAAAAATTCTAAAAATGTTCCAAGTTTAATTTTCCCCAGTTTGTGTTTGATTTCGTCCAACACCATAAGCAAATATAGCTGAAGGCGAACAAAAATGAAAAAAAATAATATCTTCCCCTTAGTGCCACCGTTGAAAGAATTTAAAATTTTAAGCCAAAGCTGTATTCTTTAAGCAAAACCAAAAGGGCTTTTAGATTCCGACTCTATGAAATAAATAATGATTATGTCTGTATTCAAATATTTTGTTTTACGGTTTAAAATCTTAGTTTTTTATTGAAACCTTGTACCAATTTGATTAGAGTGATTTTGGATAGAGAACAAGCTTTAGTGCATTGGTATACTGTTGGGTCTTATACGGACTAAATATTTTTATTTTGGAACATATTTGAATGAATCTTTGGAACCTATTTTTAAATAAAAAAACTACAATTGATTGCATCATTACATTTTCGAGTATCCTTGTTTTATAACTGGACTCAGTGTCAAGTTAGCACTACATACCACTTTTTTTTTTAAATCGTCGATCTACAAATTTTTTTTACAACTAATTTACAACAAAAAAGCTACAATTAACTGCATACTCAGCTTTTTAAATTTCAAAAAATGTGGTGCTAACTTGACACTCGTGAGGTATAGTTCCAAATTCTATAATAACGAATATCTCGTCATAGCTAAAAGTGAATATGGACTTGAGCTATTTGGCAATTAACTTAAGTAGGACCTATGTGCTGGAATATCCGCGTTGATCAATCTGTTGGCAAAGAATACGGGGTTCTTGTTTGAAAGTTCTTCAATTTTGTTTCTATTTCGTTCCATTACTTTTGAAAATTCTTAGTTTTTTGTTTTCTTTTTGATAACCTTTTGTCTATTCCCTAAGTTACGCTTTAATACAAAACAACAAAATCTTTAAACTATTTTCAAAACTTTATTCAAAATTATATAAGTACTTAAATTACGTAGATGTTGTAGATAATAATGAATATGAATGCAGAAACAGCTTATGGGCTTTCTTTTCCATAGTTTATTTTTGCTCCAAAGCAATTAGGTTTAAGGTCATGTCGAAGCAGTAAAACGGTAATTCTTTTAATACTTAATAAAAAACAAGAAAAGATTGACTTTTTTGGTATTTTAAGATCTCTTTCTATGAAATTTTATAATATCGATCAAAAACTTTTCTGTTATACAAAATGTATAACTTTTCAGAAAAAGTTGTGAAGTCCCTAAAGTTCGATACTTGGTTGTTTCATTTCCTTTTTATACGAGGACCAAACAATAATAAACCCTTGCCACGGACACCTTTTTGCTGGTGATCTTCGGTCACTGAAAAGTTAAAGTTGTTCAATTGGATCGGTTGATGATTGTCTTCAAAAGATAAGTGAAGATTTATAGCTCATAACATTATATTGAGATATAGATGACTGTCAAGTTAGCATTACATTTTTGAAAAACATACAAAAATGGGGGTCTTAGACCCGAAAAACTGTTTTGACCTAACCCCTCCTTTTTCGAAAATCAATTTTTTGAAAATTGCTCCAGGTTGTTCTGAACATTGTTTCAAATGTTTGGACTTCGATGATCAAAGTTTTAAAAGATAATGTAAAACTTTAGCCCCCCTTTTTTCGAAATTCTAACATTTTTATATTTTTTTTTAGATTCTAAAAAGTATTTTTACCATTTTTCCAAAAACTAAGAGTCGGTAAATGTATATTTTAAAAGATATTACCCCGATTTTTTTGTTTCAAAAATGCAAAATACGTCTCTTTTTTTAAAGCCTACATTTTAATTAAACATGAATAAGCACATGTACAGGAGCCAAAACTTGTCTTATAAACTATTATTTACGCTAATGATCTAACTTTCAAAAATAATCTAGATGTCTTTAAATTTTGTAAACATTTGTTTAGCACCCCTTTTTAAGAATTCAAAAATTCTAAAAATGTTCCAAGTTTAATTTTCCCCAGTTTGTGTCCGATTTCGTCCAACACCATAAGCAAATATAGCTAACGGTGCCTTAGTGCCACCGTTGAAAGAATTTAAAATTTTAAGCCAAAGCTGTATTCTTTAAGCAAAACCAAAAGGGCTTTTAGATTCCGACTCTATGAAATAAATAATGATTATGCCTGTATTCAAACATTTTGTTTTACGGTTTAAAATCTTCGTTTTTATTGAATCCTTGTACCAATTTGATTAGAGTGATTTTGGATAGGGAACAAGTTTTAGTGCACTGGTATACTGTTGGGTCTTATACGGACTTAATATTTTTATTTTGGAACATATTTGAATGAATCTTTGGAACCTTATTTTAAATTAAAAAAAACTACAATTAATTGCATCATTACATTTTCGAGTATCCTTGTTTTATAGCTGGACTCACGGTGTCAAGTTAGCACTACATACCACTTTTTTTTTTAAATCTTCGATCTAAAAATTTTTTTTTTTACAACTAATTTACAACAAAAAAGCTACAATTAACTGCATACTCAGCTTTTTAAATTTCAAACTTGACACTCGTGAGGTATAGTTCCAAATCCTCTAAAAAAGAATATCTCGTCATAGCTAAAAGTTAATATGGACTTGAGCTACTTGGAAATTTACTTAAGTAGGACCTATGTATGTGCTGGAATATCCGCGTTGATCAATCTGTTGGCAAAGAATACGGGGTTCTTGTTTGAAAGTTCTTCAATTTTGTTTCTATTTCGTTCCATTACTTTTAAAAATTCTTTTTTTTTATAACCTTTTGTCTATTCCCTAACTTAAGCTTTCTTACAAAACAACAAAAATCTTTAAACTTAGCTTTGAACTAACTAAATTTATTCAAAATAATATAAGTACTTAAATTACGTAGATGTCGTAGATAACACAAACTTAATTCGTTCTTTCAAAGAGAAGGCACTATCCACAATACTTATATGTATATTTAATAACTCGTTGGGGTTTTTGAGAACATTCAAATCCAGGCAACGAACTCTTTAAAGTTTTTTAGGGCAACATTTTCGATGTCCTATTTGACTATTTATAATAAAAATTAAATATCTTACGAAGATTTTATGGTGGCAAAGATTAATTAATCCACTTTTTAAGAATATAAAAATGTCACTCGTTTAAAAAAAAGATCCTATAGGTTCTTATCTAAATAAAAGGTAAGCTCAAACAAGAACTTAACTTACAAAGATAATAACTACTCCATACACAAAATCATCACACAAAAAATTATATGTTGATGTTGATTCTATCGTTTTTGTTATGCCATGTTTCAAAATCATCTAAATACATAAACATTTTGTGAAACAAGAATTTTATATCTATCTAACTCTTATCACGTCATAAACTTTAAATGAATAGTTGCCAAAGGATAAATATAAAGGACTATACCTAGTTAGCTAATATAAATTATACACTATAACCTAATCTTATGTAACATAGGTACCTACGTATAAAGGTATCAAAATGGCAATAAAATGATAACATATTTTATACTTTTTCCCTCCTCGTTTTTCCAAGTTGTGTTGATAGTAGGCACTAGAAAGGCAGGTATCAAAACCAACTCATTAAATCAAATTAATCATAAGGTTCCACAAAAGTTTGACGATATAGGCACGTATGTTCCTATGTCTATAAAAAAGGTAGGTAATAATATGGGTAACAAAAACAATGGTCATAAAATCTAGGTCATTATTATTTTCAAAAACATCAAAGTAACAGAGTTCCACATGTTTACCTCCATAAACTCCGCCTTCAAAACCGAAGTTATGTAAACAAATCCATAAAAAAGGTCAAAACTGTTAAAGAAGGACAGGTACCTACTTTTTCAAAAATACATATAAATATTATACTTATATATGTATATAAAAACAAGGATATAAACCTATCTTCTAAATCAATGAAGGGCATCATCCTATTCATAAATTCAACACTAACAACGACAAAAAAAGGCAACACATTTATATTATTTTACTTCTCTTTATATTATTTTTGTTTTAAAGAGAACATTTTTTTTCTTTAAAAATTGAAAAAGAAATCGATGGAATAAGAGAGACATACAAATATTTCTCAATTTGTATTACTCTTTGCAGTTTAGGACATTTTGGGACAGATATCTCTTCGAATGAAAAGGTGGAAAAAATTTTAAGCTTTCTCTTCGTAACTTTCTCTTTTAAAATTAAGAACTTATTTTACTTCATACTCATACTCATACATCATACAATTGTCATTGTCTCTTCGAAAAATGTCATTTGGTTGGATGTTTCTCTTATTTGTGTGCTCTTCATTCCTATCTCTTCAATTTATAAATAAAATGCATTCCTTTGAAAAGAGTTTATTTTGTATCGTTTGTGTAAACAATAATAAACAGAGAATAGAGGAATTTTAAGAATTTGTGCATTTCGTTGACAGTTGTTCAGTTTAGTGTGGATGATATGGTTTTCTGCTTGATGTTGAAAGGCTTCAGAAATTTAGCTCATCTTTCAAAATTAACTTAAAAAACAATCATAAAAACAAAGTAAAAGTAGGTGATCATAATAAAAATAACATCTGGGCAGTTATTTTTTATAAAGACAAAGTATTGGCATGTGCTGTTGTTGTTTATTAAACATGCCTTAATTAATTTTTGAGTGCTTTAAAAACGACATCAGGAACTCCTATAAAAACAAAACCGGGTAGATTATCAACTCTCAAATCGGCTGGAAATTCTTTCCTTGTTTTTTTACTCCTTGAAGACCAAAATAAGGCTTTTTGTGTTTACCTCTGACAACATTATTTGAAAAGTCGATTTATGTCACAATTTACTGCTTAAAGCAGCTGTCAACCGAATTGCCTTCTTTGGCTATTCTTGAGGCTTCATAATAATTCATGGCTTTAAATAATAATAAACTTCTGATGTGTAACTTGTGTCTTTGATTTATATACGATTTTAAGAAACATTGTTCCTGAAGTTTTTGAAGATAAATCAACTTAAATTTAATATATTTTATTTATGGGGGAAAATAGACGAAATTCAGGCTTGAATTAATATTTAATCTAAAGAAACCTATTTCAAGGCTTTGGCTTTAACTCAAGACCTCCCTGGTTATTTAAGGCCCTAAAACTAGTGACAGCTTTGTTCAGTGTCAAACAAATGTCATTTGTAATCTGATTTCATGATTTATGTAGCTCCCTTTCAGCAGTTCGTTCTATTCAGCACTATTTTTAATTGTCAACAAGTTTTGTTTTATAATTATTATAAACACGCTAGCTTGATTGTTTTTTCGTTTTCTTATATTCTTAATTGGAAGCGTCTAATTTTTTCTAGAAATGATTGTTAACTAATTAAATAATTATGCGATTTGCCACTGGATAAGCTTTGGAGAACTAAGCTTATTGGGTAAGTCTTACTTTTTGACTATTCAGTTGAATTTTGTTTATTTAGCTTAGTTACGAGTATTTCTTGTAAAGACCATTTTCAGAGTTCTTTGATTTTTTATAATATTTTTCCTTACCATTTCTAATTATTAGGTATTATTTTTGTAAATCTTTTGACATCAGTTTTTAAAGGGTTGTATAAACCATTGAATTTAATTATGCCTTAGCAAATATGTACATATATAAGACCTTGGTTTAATGATGGTGCCTTACTATTTCTACCTTGGGACCTTCGGAATTGAAAAAATTAAGAATTGAATGTGGTGTATTCCAAAGAATTAAATGCATTTTCATATGTATAATATATTAGCTTCATAGCACCTATAAAAAGATCCGTTTTGAAATCTAAGAAAATAGTTATTCAAAAATACACAATTTAATGGGAATATTTTTATTCCCTCATTTAATTTTTCTTTTATTTAAAAACGTTTTAATATTTATAAAATGAAAAATGAACCATAAAAGATTCTATACACCTTTTCAAGCTACACAACTTAGCCTTGACCTAATTCTTATCAATGTAAAATTTCTTTTAAATTAATTATAATAGTCTTTAGAATTTATAACTATGTATAAAAATAACCTTGCACTCAAGGTAAATTTTACAAAAACATTTTTTCTTAAAACCAACACAACAAAATAAAAATCAATATTATTCATTCATTCGAGGAATAACTATATTTTCTATAAAACCAACAAAATGAGGAAGATTTGAAGATAATATACGAACTAAAAGAATATAAAACTATTAATAGATATATATTCATATAAATTCATAAATTCCATTAAATTCATTGTGGCACGCGATCAAAAAAGGAAAAAAAAAGAACAAAACATTATGCTTAATAATGGATGCATTCAATGTCATTCATAATCAATAAATTGAAGGATAAAAAAGGATATTTCAAGCTAAATGTACATATCTACTAGAACTTTAAGATATATGAATATTAATTTTGTTGGTATTATTCATTCGCTACTTTAGTCGTTGACAGTTTCTGTTAGTTTTTTGTAGAATGGGGGTTTCCAATAAGGGGTTTCATTTTAAATAGCCGCTTTTTTCATATCTCTCACTTTTGAAGCTGTCATCTCTTGACATCTGACAAGTTTAAACTATGTCACTACGAAGTAAAGTAAGACGGTAAACTCTTCAACATTGAAATTGAAAAAAATTCACTAGAAGAAGGCACTGCGGGATTTTTTTCCAGAAGTGTTTCATGTTTCGTGTTATTTCTCGAATAGTTGCTAGCAAACGGTCACTAAGATCTTGTGATTTAACAGCTCTAGATTTTTTTTCTTTGATGCCATTTCAAAGCTTAGTTCTATAAGCTAGGCTCCATAACCGATTCAAGACTTTTAAAGGCCAGTAATAGCTACCTTAGGATTTTGTTTTTGTCAGGTCGGTTGTAGCTATCATTGAAAATATCTATCATTGAAAAATCCTCATGATTGAAATCAAGCATTTTAGTTTAGATGTTATCCTTGAAAGCGGAAATGTCAGGGTATCAAAATTAAATTCAATATTATTGAAAAATTCAATATTTACTGAATCAAACATTTTTAAGGTACAAGAATTTTAAACATTTGTAGATTAATTTATATACCAAACACAAGAAATTTAACTAAAGGCGGGTCGATTTTAAAATTGAATAAAACTAGTTGTATACCTATCAGTTATCAATTAGGTTTTATCGTTATTTGAGAGCCCTATCAATGACATTATGTGTCAAATAAAACATAGTTAAATGGCCTCCGCGGCTTCGCTGGGTGGCGCGCATTCGAAAGGTCAAGTTTTCGATGACTTTGGCCAATAAATCGGAGTCATTTTGAGCGACGGCATCAATTAAGGAGGTGGTTTGTGGCTAATTCGCATATATCTGCGTCTTAAGAAAGCTCTACAAAAAAAGGCTAACGGGTGAAATCGCACGATCTTGGTGGTCAATTCACGTCACCTCGGCTCGTGACGTGAATAGGCCACCATAATTATGCCATAAAACCGCTTTCGCAAAATATCGATTGTGTCGCCAAATTTGGTTGTGTGGCACGTAGCGCCATCCCGTTGAATTAATATCATCCAATTCAGGATACAAGAAGTTGGTGATTACGACCTATAGCGATCGCTGTTGACAGTAATGGCCCGATCAGCATAATTTTTGAAGAATTGCGGACGATGACTCCTACATCCTAAAATCTACAAATGGATTCATTTGGTACCTCGTGAATCTCGCGTGGATTGATGTCATCCTAAATCCTGCGATTTGGCTTATTTAGATATCCATTCATTCAAAAATGTGCCATATCGCTAAAAATTATTTTTCCACCAAAATTTGCTGTACGCTTCAAAAAAAAAACAGCTGCCACGTAAGGGTGTTGGATGATTGTTTACTGTCCCGGTGGACTCGAAAATTTTGAATAATCGACTTAGAAGAACGACCCCATAAAAAGGGCCAAACGCGCACATCATTTCTATCAGAAAACACCCATTTTTATATGTTTTATCATTTCTACGTATTTCTCGACGTTGTTACTTGTCATGATAAGTTGTTTTAAGGAATTGATTAAAAGAAGGTATTGTGACAGAAAGTAAAAGAATCAATATGGCCAGCACGAGCTTATTAAATTAACCCGACCCTTTTGGAAACCCCTTTATAAAAGCTTTCTTGATGCTGTCTAAATTCATTTATTCTAAAATATTTAGTTAAAATATTTAAAGTACATATTTTATAATATTTTCAAAAAATCTTCATGAGTTGTTACATTTTAGTTTAAACTATTTACTTTTGTTAAAACGGTTTTTAACAGAAGAAAGCAAGAAATTCATTTACGTTGCAAATCTGTGGTTCAAACAAGGCTATCACATCAAGTGTTCGTTTTTCTTAATAATTGAAATCAATGTTGAAAACGTGTATTTACGATTTTTTTAGCAGATATATAGTTAGTATCGAAGTTCAGATTCTAAATTACCACAAAAACAATTAACTCCAAAACTTATATTTCAAAATCATGAAAGCAATAAATTTAAGGTTTTTTTTTTCAAAATTTCATGATAGAGTCAAATGAATACTCATATCTAGTGCAACCAAAAATATGTTCAAACATATTTTTTGTTAACATCACTATTAACACGAGAGTGTGATAGAAATGCGTTTCATTGAAATCTTCGTCTTTTAAACGTCATGAATGAAACGCAACAATTTTTGTTGCAAAATCTTCGAGTGTTTCAAAACATACAGAGTTTGAAAGAGATTTTCGTGGTGCTTTTGTGGGGGCACATATACCCTTTTTCAAAATTCGCAATGAAAGTATTCGTTCTTTTTTGGAAAAATAAACCGAGCACAAAATTCCTTCACAAACAACCTTTCTCTAAAAATATGTACCCAATTTGTACGAAAAAGAATCGATGCAATCAAAGACAAATTAAAAAATCAATTTTTATGGGTTTCAATGGACGAGACAACAGACGCAGCAAACAGAATATTGCAAATGATTTTAACAAAGACTGGATCTTACTTTTTTTTATCCGATGCTGCTCCGTAGCGTATAAGCATTTCAAATTTTCTACCCAAAAATAATGCATGTTACATGCCTTGAAGTGAAAATGCTGACATTGACCGCTTTATAGCAAATGGAAAAAAGTATTTTAAAAGCTCTATTCAGAGTGAAACCTGGACTGTAAGTTTCTTCACAACCAATCATAACGCGATTGTGGTTCGAAGCGGTGAACTACTAGCCAAGCATTTTGAAAAGATTGTTCGGATTTTTGATGCTTTTGACAACGAGGAGGATATTCTTAAATTGAAAGCCGACTTAATTTTTTGGCATCAAATTATGGGTTTCTAGTAACATCAATTTCAAAACTTAACCACGTGGTTTTTCGCTCAATTCCAGCACACAAATTTAAAGTGATACGGCGAAGACAATCTACAGTATTAACAACAAGGCTGTAAATGTAATGGAAAAAAATACTCGTTTGAAAAACTAAAAATAATTGCAATGGCTTTGTCAGGGGAGAAATCCATGGCAGTTGAAGACTATACAATTGCTTAAGCATTCAAATATGCTTGGATCACTTGGGTTGACGTTGGACGCAGCTTTTCCAAAGTGTTTTCGATGAAACAGACAAAGCTTCCTTTTCAAAAACTTGAATGAAATATTAGATATTTACTGCCATAAATTTACTTATTGATCGCAGACATTCAAAAATTTCTTTTATTCAAAAATGAATTTGCTTTGTTAACTTTCTTTTTTCTGAAATAATATATGTGTGCGAAGTTGAACTTTTCGCCACTTAACACATTTTTTCGATGTTTTTTTTATCTTCAAAAAGTTATAGTGAAGAAGAAAAGTTTTGATTTTTCTTTTTTTGATTGGTATTGTTCTTATTAATTAATTTCCTTAAGCAAATAACGCTTCTTATAAACTTCTTTTACATTTATTAAGCATATTTTGAGGGCATATGTATAAGCCCTTAAAACTAGTTATTCAGGACATATTTTTGGTTGCCCTACTCATATCTAATGAGAATTTTCAAAAACTGCATAAGTATGATACTAAATTAATTTAAACGGTATCTAGAAATGTGTACTTTACAAAATCATCATAAAATTTCTTGTTGAAACCAGATAGTATTTTATGTTATCCTTAAAAACACTATTTTTGGTTGTTTTCAACATTTTTTAAGAGGCACATTTTAAAAACATGAGGTAACAGGAAGCTTTAAAAGCAAGATTCGAATTAAGGACAACTTAATCCTCTAACAAAAAAGTACTGTTTTGGTTGTGGGGAAAAAGACCAATTTAATTTGTGTCTTCTCATTTAAACAAGAGTTTTACAAATTGATCTCTTTACTTACTAACTAAATAAGTTCATGCTCAAAACTTCAATTAGTATACAATTGACATTAAAATAATTGTTGGTGTTTTTTTTTTATTTTTTGAAATGTATAAATAATGAATAGTTCCTTCAATTCGACATGACTTCACCTAGTTTTTCTCTCTTAACGATCTGACTTGATTATATTCACCACTTTTCCGTTCCGAAAAAAAATAATCCTCCACCATCTGTATAGGTTTCCCTTTTTCTTTTTAATTAAAAGAAAGCTCCTGAAGTAAAGGAAAGAATCCATCATATTATGCGATCTTCTCTCTATACGAGTACCTTCCTTTAGTATCATCATCTTCTATACTTACACTATAGAGACTTCAAAATTATGTGTTGCTCATTCTGTGTGTAAAAACCACATTATAGGACTCTCCTTCATAATGCAGGCTCTGAATCCGTCTTCAAATCCCCTTGTAACGAACACAAGAAGAAAATGATAATAACTCCCTTGGGAATAAAGGAGCAAACAGTAAAAAAAAGAAGAACTTTCAAAATAGTCCACCAACGAACCGAACCAAGAACGAACGGGGAGAGTGTATGGAGTACAAACATTTTGAGAAAGTAGTACATTCTATTTGCACATAATTGACAGAATAACAGCTTCCGTTTACATAGCAAACTTTATCCCAGGAATCAACAACCTCTCTATCTCGTATATAATTATTTTCACTTCCAGGACGAGCTGTGGTTGATGCCCGTTTGGATTCGGCCTCGGTTTCGACATCGGGAAAAGAAAGAATGGGCCAAGCATAAGCAAGCTGAGCGCCTTCATAAACGGATTGCCAACAACATTAAAATGCAAAAGATGTGTTTTTGCCATTTTTTGTTGTTGTTGTTGCTGAAGCTTTCTTTCCCGCAGCTTGTCGTTGAGCTTCATTTTATTTTCTTGTTGTCGTTGTCGGGCGGGCGGTATGGCGATGGCGCGGTAAAGACGGACGGCTCCGTAACATCCGCATATCTGCATGTCCTTATGTGCTTGTCTCTCCTTTATGGATGCTTAGGGAAATCTCATTAGAAGATGGTACAAGTTGACATAGAAACTAAGGATTCTGGGATATTATACTCAAACAGTAGGCTCATAGCATCGTTCTGGAACATGTTTTCTGTACTAGAATTGCTATAAAAGAGGTGGTGGGGGGAAACTAAAATTAGTTTGATTAAGTTGATAGCTCTGTCTACTGGGAGTTTTGTGGGAGCATTGGCAAACTGACGAGGAGAGAGGATTAATGGTGGTTGTCTGTGGGCCAAGCGCGATTACCACAATATCCTTATAGGCCTGCTATGGGGTCTTTCTTTTTCTATTTCTATTCGGGTCATTATGAATAATAAACTGATGAAATTATCAGTTTGGACTTTTTGTCCAGTTCTACCCAAATATATAAGAAAATGGAAAAATGTCCTTATTTGTAATCATGTTACAGCACACGAGGGTTTGTCGTCATCGTTGCTCGTCTCCATGTTGTCGGTAGGAGTCGGTGGCAGAAATAGAGGCAGTTTATTTGTAAAGATCAAGGTGGCTTTTGATATTAAACAGGTGGTATGCCGAATAAAGTTGGTGGCTTGCCAAAATAATAATAATAGGTAGGTATATAAGAGGAGGTTGTTATTAACATTGTGTGGCTGGCTCGTTGGCTATATTGAAGATTTTGGCAGGATGTTAGGCATACTATACCTTATTTTTAGAATTATATAGTTAAATGTATCTATACGACCTAGTTTCTATAGTAGGTTGTTATTTGAATGGGAAAACATGGAAATGACTTCTAAATGGAAGTGTAATGAAAAAAGTAATTTTATGGAAACTTGTTTTCTTTTTCATTGTTTCTTTTAAATAATTTTTTTCACTGCTTATCTAGTTTTTTGGAATATTACTTATTTTTTTCGCCCTACATTAGAAAGATTTGGGTCTTAAATAAAAACAAAAAAAGGTAGTTAAATAAATAACAATAAAAATAATTAAAATGATTCTTGATACCGAAAGTTTCCATCAGAACCAATTTGTTCTTGGTTATTGTGGTATTTACAATTATTACTACTGGAGAAATTTTGATTAATAGCTGAAGCTGTGAGGCAGCTGTGATTCGAATTTTATTTTATGGACACTTATTGAGGCCTAAGAGTTAAAAAAATAAGCTTTTTGGATTTTTTTTTAGAATAACCAACGAATAAATCGAGATTATAGAAAAGGAGTTTTGTGGTACTTACCAGTGAGGACATTCATTTCAAAATGGAGGCATTGAAGGGTTTTTGGAATTACGTCTCCTTTTCTTCAAGATCCACGGCGGCGGGACGAACAGCACCTGTAATTTTTAAATTATAATTAGACAATTAAAATAGAATTAAAAATTCAAACTATTATAGAAGAACGTAGAATTGTTGCAATATATATTGATTACTCGCCAAATGGCGAACATCTAAAGTTTAAAGTAAAAAACTTGTTTAAAAAATCGTCAGATAATAAGTTCTACAATCGTTCCATATCTGCGTGGTTTTAAATACTTGTGGAACATGCAGAAAATTGTACTGACTCATACGTTCGAAAAAGTCTCGCATAAAATTTTGCTTTTTAAATTAAGAAAGCTGGGTTCGCTCCTTTTTTGATTGGTTCTGAAAATAAATTTAAAACCAGGAGGAACATTTTTTTAAACTATGTTTTTGAATTAATATAATTATTTCGTGTTAATGAAATGTCTGATCTTGGTTTGTTATTTGATGGAAAATTGAAATTCTCAATTTAATTATTGGTTGGATAGGAAAGGGAGCCAAACAAATTTTCGGATTTTTATGCCGCTTTGTATAACAATTCCTCAACCAATTTTTAAATATGCTTGTCAGGTCTGGAAACCAAATTATGCCTGTCATACATCCAGGCAAGAACTCGTGCAAAAAAAGTTCTCGAGATTTGCACTGAGGGGGTTATTAAGGATTAGTCGATCCCAACGATCTTCCACCTTACCAAAACAGTTAAGGGTGGATCCAGACTTTGAACAGGGGGGGGGGGGGGGGATCACGCACTTAACATATAGACGACTTTTTACTTACCGCTTAAAAATTTTCTTTAAAAGAGACTAACAAAATTTAAATAACATAATGTGCATCTGAATTAATGCCAAAAACGCTACAAAAATTTAAAACCCCAGAAAATGAGAAAATATTTGATATCAAGAATTTTCTGGTTTTTTTTGGCGTAGTTTTTTCGGACTTAATTTTCGGGAGTATATTATTACTATCGCTATCAGTCTGCTTGCTCGTAGATTGGAGCCGACGCTTGAAAATATTTTGATCTTAAATGAGTCAGCAAAACTTTAAAATTGTATAGAGAAAAATGTTTGGTTCTCGAATTCAAGGAAATATGTAAGTGCATTTAAGTACATAATTTCTCTGAGTATAAAATGAAAACCAACTAAAGTAAACAAATAAGCTGGCAGGAACTTTTGTGTTTCAGTCACAAATTACACGTTTTAGAATTTTTTGACCATCGACAAGAGCTTGCATTTAAGGACAAGATTATTCAAATCTGTTGATTAAGATTTGTATGAAAAAATGGAAAAAAAAACCGCCTTAAGCCAATCGGTTTATTTTCAATGGGTACAGTGGCTTAGGCTTTAGGGGTCACGCGGATGGAATGGGAGACCCACTTTTTTTTTTAATTTCTTACAGTTGTAATGTCATGTTGGATTCGAAATTTTTTATGAATGCAATATTTACAATATATGTACATAGTTTCTATGTGCCGAAAGTAAAAATCACTTCAATGTTCGCTATTAATGTACATAAAAAATAAGATGGAATTGAATGCTAGTTTCAGGAATTTAAAGGCAACTTAATATAAAATTAAAGATCTCTCATTCAAGGTTTCTTCTTAAAAACGTGAATACTAGCTCTTTTTCTTGTAAACAAATTTTATGAAAATAATTTAAAGTGTTACTTAAGTTAGTGAACTAACAAACTTTACCTATACAACTTAACTGTATAAGCTTTATGGCTCAAATGACCCTCCTTGATAGTCTATTGGACAAAATTTGATGAATTTGTCCCACCTCTGGATCTGCTATTGAACAGACTAAAACTTACTAATACTCAATGTCTTTGATTCTAATAGATTAAACAGAATCAAGGACATTACCTACAACATATAACACAAAACTTCCCACCCGTGTCCGTTTTTCATAAAATTTATTAATATTTTGTCTGAGTTAAAATAATTTTAAGTGATTTTTTTTCTTTGTTTTCGAAAATCACTTCAGTTAGTTGTTGTTTTTGAAGAATAAAGTTGTGTTTTGTAAAATAAAGATTTCAATTAAATATTTCTAAAAATTTTACAAAAAGTTGGGAACAATATTTTTTATAATATAAAATAAGTTTCAATATCTGTTTTTGTTCGCGAAATTTTCAGTCGAAAACCAAAATGCACCAATTTTGAAATGTTACTATTTCTTATATAACAAAATTCACATACGATTTTTTTTAATAATTTTTAATCTTCCATTAACAATACAATTTTGCAGTCAATTTTTAAAGTCAATACCTTTATTTATTAATGTGATATCAAAAATCGAACATACTTTTTTTTTACCAATTTTGTGTAGATTTTAATTTTGTATGAACAAATTTAATTGTTGGATTTTTATAATTAATTTACTGAATGTTGAAAACAAATTTTTTTTTAAGATGAAATTAGTTTGAAGCCAATATTTTTTATTTTTGAAAAGAATTTTGAGTCGTAAATTAATTTTTATAAACCTTTATTTGTAAAAAAAATTGTCAGTTAGATTTTTACACAAAATCTTACCAGATTCCAAAGAACTTTCTTCTAAAATTAATTTTTTGTTCGAACAATATTGAATTAGTTTTACAATTAAATTAGTTTGGTATTATGTCAGATGCTATAATTTAAAATTTTAATCGGATAGCAATAATTCCCTATGGAAGTTACTTAATATGAACAAATCTCATAGTCTTCCAAAGAAAATGTATTTTTCAAGACACATTCGAAATGTTAAAATCTTTTAAAAATTGTAAGCTTGAGAAATGCAGTATTTAGATAATTGCGTTTGTTGTTTTAAATATAGGAAAACCATAAATGATAAGATTTAATACTAAAATTTCAAAATTAAGAATTATAAGGATTTTTCTGACCATAATCTTTTGGGATATTACTTTTTGAATTTCTTTGGGAATAAAAAAATAAGATAAATTTTTCGAAAATTGCTTAAAAAACAGTATACAAAATTTATGCTCGCTGCCTCAATTGGTATACATGTAGACAATTTAAAATGGAGTTAATTTATCACAAGACTCAACTTGTTGTATTTGTTTTCGAATTGAAATTTCAATGGGTGTTAATAAATGATTAGCAAATGTGCTCAATTTTTCCCTCTTAAAACAAATGTAAGTAATACAAACTTCCAAACAAGATTCGATTCCAATTAAATTTTCAGCAAACAAATTGCAAATGCACCTGATACGATTACTAATACTAGGTTAGTTGTATACTCTATATTCCTAAAGGACTCTCTTTCTTAGCATTTGCAGCTGCAACATTACTTAAACAAATTATTTACTGCTGACTGAGTAGCACTTGGCTTTGGCAAATATATACTACGTCCTGAATGTAAAGAAACAAATCAACTTGTACCTTAAATCTATACATAAAGTCTACTCTACTCTACCTATACTCAACTCAACTCACGCTGTCAGGATACTCCGACCTATTAATTTTAGCTTGAAGCTATCATTTCTCTTTTCTGCTTCTGCTCTCCATTTTCTGCACAGCACACTTAATCGTTGCTCCTTACAGAAACAGAAAAAAAGCCTTAGAAATACTAATTTATTTAGAACTCGTTAGCAAGGAACAGAGGAATAAAAGTGCACTGAACAATGCACTCCACCAATTACCACCCACTCTGCCCCTCTCATAATAATAATTGTTGTGCATCTAGAAGGCACAGAACTTAATTTTTCTTTTGTATTTTCATATTCAAGTCAGCAGAAATATTTAATTATGAATGAAATATGAAATTTTTCCACTTCAACTCTTGGTCCAAGTCCCCTCCACCACTACCACTTCCACGTTTCACGACCATCATCATGGACAATAAAGCCTGACCACAAGATTGATGTCCATTTACGACATAAAAGTCTGCATAAGTTTTCTTCTTTTTTTTTTAATTGACCATTGTCTTCTGCTGCGTAAGCGCCAACTATTTCCAAGATAAAACAAAATTTAATTAATAAAATAATCATATCCATTGTTAATGAGGAATAAATTTCAATAACTCCACTGTCCGCACATAACTCAGATAAAAACCATTAAAAGCTCACTATAAATGATGCTTATACCTAACTTCCAAGGCTTCAAAAGGTACTTGAATATTTAACTGTGTTCTAATACGTTTCTGGAAATAAATTTTTTTTTCGTTTAGCCCTCTCTTCACTTCAAAAACATGGTTCGTTAACTTTGAACTCCCGTAAGTTTTTTTTATTAAAATTGTTCACAAAAATTTATACAAAACAAAAATGAATTTTAATGTGTTAACAAATTACTTAATAGATTTTATGTAGTTTTAAGTAGGAACCATTAAAAAAAGAGAAATTAGTAGGTTAATTGTTCGAATCGTATTTACCAACTCTCGTATTTAAGCTTTGGAAGAACCTGTGCGAGTTTATATGTAAATTAAATTTGTTTAATGACTCGCAAATAATAATAAAACAAAAAATTAAAATTTGTGAAGTGACTTCTCAAAAAAACGAATTTCATTAAAATTTTTTAGGCGTTTTACTTGCGTTCGTTTTAATGAAGCTATCTAAAGTCTGTGGGAAGATTAACAAGAATATAGGTATAAGTATGATGAGGCAGTTGGTACGCGTGTAATAAAGCTTGATCATAATTTTTTTTTTTTTTCGTTAAATGGACTAAAAATTAAAATGTTTAGCGTAGATTTTTTAATGTTGCTATATTATTGTTAAAGTGAACCAGTTACTAAAGAAATTGTTGTTTTTATGTTCAATAAAATTGTTGAAATTGTAGATGACTTCGAAATAACCAGCTTGTATGATTTAAGGCTAATTTAGGATTGTTGCTTGGTTTTAATTTATTTACACAATCTCAGAAGTGGGAAACGTACAAAATGCAATTTTTGATTTACAAGAAGAAAAAAAAGAAGAAAAATTCGACATCTGTCGAACTAAGTTGTTGAACCAATTTTTTTTTCTTTCAATAAGCATTTTATATATAAATTTAATAAATAACTGTATTAAAAGGATTAGTTTATAATTTGACTGCGGTAAGACATTGCAGTTCGAAAATAATTAAAGAATAAAAGGTGCTGAATTAAAGGTGCTTCACATAAAATTGGATACATAAGATTGGATGAAATGGTTTACATTTTCCCTTACTCTGAAGTTACAAAGGCTGCAGAAAATAGGCAGATCCTCCCGATGTGGTATATAGCCAAGACTTATTATTTCTCCTCTCATTTTAAAAATTGCCGATATGAGCTCCTGTTTGTTCTCGTTTGGAAAGTAGTTGTACATGAATCTAAGCACCGAGGATGTAGCTTTATTAATAGCGTAGGCTCTCAGTTTTTTATCTTAATTTTCAATAAGATTCCGGGGGTCGTCATAGTACTAATTACCATTTTCATCAACTAATCTAAAGTCCGCTCTACAGTAGGCAGCATGGTCTTCTAGCTTCTAATACCACAGATTTTTATCCTCAATTGTTTTCAATACCAGAATTTAGGAGTCTTTCATCTGGCATATTAAAAACTTTTTTGATATAATCACCATGACATCTAGTGGTTTTGATGAAGAGCGGTAAAAGTCCTGCCTCAATTGAGATTATATAGTTTGGGGTGTTTTTCGGTAGACGAAAGCATCTTTTAATAAAGAACTTCTGAAGTTTTTGGACCGTTTCAAATTTCTTCCCTCCAAATACCTGTGCTGCATACATCATAATAGATTCCGCTACTGCAACAAAAAGCTTATATTTAACGCTATGTGACATTGACTAGTTTGAGAAGCATTTCTTCCATGTTGCGGATATTGCACTTTTATTTTTAATCAGCTTTTATTTAAGGTGTGTTTCCCTATTAAAATTGATGGTAATGGTAAATCCTAGATATTTGTAAATGATTTATCATTCCTGGCTGTTTTACCATAGCCAATCCGAAATATCATCACTTTGGATTTGCTCAAGTTGATTTTCAGATTCCATAACCGGCAATACACATTAAGTCGGTTAATCATCAACTGTAGTATTTCAGACTAGTAAGCCAACAGGATGACGTCATCTGCAAAAAGAAAGGCTTTGATGAGTTTCCTCGGAATTTAAATTCCACCAGGAAGAAAATCAATTAGGTCCTCTATGAACGGAGGCCTTCTACAAAAATGGTGATTCTTCTTCGGGCACATATTGTACGTTAAGAGGAGATTTGGGTTTACATTCTCGTCCAACTACGAGAGCAGTTGAAGCCAGCTGACCATTCACAACGTCGTCGTAGATACATTGAATGGGTGCTTGGAGAACAGGCGGTGGACAGCGATTTTTCGAACAAAATTTCCTTCAGCGGTAAAGCACATTTTTTGCTCGGTGAGTATGTTAATAACATGTTAATAAGTGGTACCCGTGGCATGATGGTTAGTGCGTTGGACTGTCATGCTAGAGGTTTGGGTTCGATCCCTGCCTATGCCATCTAAAGTCTTTTCACGGGTACTGCCTCTTGCGAGGAATTGACAAATTCTCCAAGAGTAACTATTGTCTTGAAAAAGTGCTTTCTCAAAATTAGCCGTTCGGAGTCGGCATATAAACTGTAGGTCCCCTCCATTCCTGACAACATTACTCGCACACAGGAATGGTTGAGAGTTGTAAGTCACTAGGCCTTGGTTCTCAACGGACTGTCGCGCCACCCAATTTATTTTTATTTTTGAGTATGTTAATAAACAAAATTGTCGTATTTGTGGTTTTAATAATCCTCAAACAATTGAAGAGAGGCCATAACATCCACAAAGAGTCACTATTTAGTGCGTTCTTTGGTCTGGAAGTGTTATGGACCTCACTTCTTCAAAAATTACGATTAAACGACTGTCACCAGTCTTTCGGATTTGGAGCGATATGTTCACATGATAACCGAATTTTTGTGTCTGTTATTGAATAGTTTGTGGTTTTAACAAGACGGTGCAACATACTGCACAACTCAAGCAAAAATGGCTTTATTGCAAGATACATTTACTGGCCGCGTAATCTCTCGTCGAGGCGATATCAACTGGTCACCAAGATTAAGTGATTTAATACCGCTGGACTTTTTTGTGCGAAACTACGCGAAAGACCGTGTGCAATTTTGAACGACGCAACAATGTTAATTTCAATGCAATGGGTTGAGGTGGAAATATTCTATGGGTCATAATGATGGGTATTCTATTAGTAATTTCAATTTTGAAATACTTTTTTTGGAGTTGATGCTTTAACAAGTGTCGCTCTGTCAGGTCTGACCTACACCTGAGCATGTGTCATAGCCACCAGCACGTTATTTGCTGACAAACGGCCCTAATTGTTTCAGAAAGTAATCGCAAAATTAAAACGCTATCCTTCATAATAAAGCTAAATTCATGGCCATAGCATTAAATTATGGTCATCAACAACACATCTAAGAAAGATTCTTTCCCATATTTTAATAACATTTTCAAAATTATGTATGAACAAAATTCGGTCTGATTAAATTGCCGTATTTTAAAAATCTGGTAGGACAAAGTTCTTTATTTTAAAATGTTGTAAGAAGTCTGAATGGAAAAATCAGGTTGATAATGTAAAAAGTTCATTTTTATTGCTTTTTGAAGTGCAGAATTTTTAAAGAAGAATATTTTTGAGAATTAGGTATCATAAAATTTTGTCACTAACCCAAATTTAACTAAACATTTGAAGACAGTAACATATATCAACATTCTTTGAAAAGCTTTAGATTTGTGTGTTCGTTAAAAGTTGTTAGCTTTCAATCTTTAAGTGAAGTTAATTAAAGCGCTCATTTTTTTTACAGATAGTTAAGAAACATAACTACATATCAAAACACACACACAGGATACGTGTTTTGTGATAAAATATTTGGAGATACAGTATTTTGACATACAGTGTCTTGTTCATAGTTTACAGTGATTTGAGATATAGAATTTTGGACATAAATAACTTTGACCAAACAGTGCATACAGAATTTTGATTCTATAGAATTCTAAAACCAGTATTTCGATTTATTTTCGTTATTGGTAAGTGAGATATTTAAGGTCAGCAACATTTTCCATTTTTTAAACTGATTTTAGTATCTGTTAAAATAAATCATTGGAAATCTTAAAGTTACATTGTGATGAAATTGACCATTTGCAATAACTTCTTATGGAAAGTTATATAAAAGCCTTGAAAATGGAAGGCTGTATGGACAATAAAATGAACTGCAACTTTTAATTTGCATCACATGAATTTAATTAGCCTTAAAACCAATTTGAAAATATTTCATTGAAACTAATTATTATTGATGTAAATAAAAAATAAGACAATACACAAATACAAAATACAAATTTTGTACATCCAACATAATTGCAGAGAATAGCAAAACAGATTGCAATACACAATAAATTATTTTTCAAAATAAATTTGGAAATATAAGAATCAATTGTTTACGTATATAGAAAATTTTTGATTAAATATTATGAACAACTAAAAGTTTCAATAAACCAACAAAACAAAAATCAAATTTCATAGAAAATAGACGTGACTACAAAAGAATAAAAACAAAACAAAAATTAAACATTATTAAATGTTTATATTAAATGTTTGAAATGATAAGCGGATTTTCTCTTAATTACTGCACCATTTCATAGTAGATTATATAATAATTTTGAATAATAGAATAAATAGAATATGAACAAAAGAAGTGCAAGCCATGAAAAGGAAGAGGAAAGATAATAGATTTATATAGTTTATGTAATAGGTAGGTGGTAATTAAAGGCAAAATAATTGTGATGTTGCAAAGTTTTCATTAATAAGGCGCACATCACATATTGTACATGTTTGAGTTTTAAGGTTATTTCTGCTATTTAATTAGCTTACATAGATTAATCATATAGTAAATTAATTGATATGATTTTGACTTTTCAATTTGATGAATAAATTCAAATTTTCACAACATTTCCATTAAATTTAATAAAGGTTTTATAGACAACATGTACATATAACAACTATAGAGTTCTCAATTTAAGTAAAAAGTTTTGACAGTTTTGAAATGTTTAAAGTTTTGATGTGTGATGAAGTAATGAAAATTTGGTTATCCAAATAATGCTGAATTTCATGTCTTATAATTTTAATCAACTTTAAAGTCTATAAAAATAGAAAATAACGAAACCAAAAACAAATTTAACAGCTCTTTCAGCTTTCACATTATATAATATCTTCATTTCAATGATATTAACCCTTACTAGGAAAATGTTCCATTCAGCTGTTATCCATTAAAAACAGGTGTTTCTGTCGTTATCTTAACAATTCTTTTCATACTGAACAATTTTATAGTATGCAGGTACACGGCTAAAAAGTTTGCTCCGCATTTGTTATTTGTGTAGCTTTTGCAAGGGATCTAGCTTGTACCAATGTTCGTATTCAAAGCTTTGATATCTACTGAAAAATATCTTGTATATGAAGAGTAAAAGGTTGGTCCTATGGCAATTCCATTTGGTACACCGGATTCTATTATATTTAGTTCCGAATAAATTTGGTAAACCGTGAAAAATCAATCATGGCATCATTAGATTTTAGTATTTCGTTCGACTGCCTGGGAAGGTCCCTATGCAGTGTGTACTCAAGCTCCAAATGAAAAATCTTGTGTTTAATTTATTTATAAATATTTCAATACAGTTTGAATAAACAAAACGAATTTTATAAAGCTTTGGCGTAGCCGTCAGCTCAGTTGGCAAAGTTTATAAAGCAATTTGTACTTTTATAATAAAATTTAAATTAATTGATTTAAAATAATTCAATCATTAAAAGATTTCAATGCCTATAAATTGAATTAAAAACAGTACAATAATTTCCAATTAACGCTATTTAATAATTCTATTGTTTCTTGCATTGTAAAACTGTTTTTCTTAACAGTGGGCAAATGCTTATAAAATGGAAGCAGTCTTCTTTTGCTTTCATGTTGGAGAAGGTACAGAATTGTTAGAAATTTCCGTTGCATGGACTGCCATTTAAGACTAGGAGCTCACATCTGGATTTGAATATTACCGATTTATGTAAAGAATTATAACTGAATGAGTTTTCAAAATAATTATTGTTTTAAAGGTTATGATTTAGTTGTGAGTAAATTATTCTGCTCTCAGACTGCTTTACTAATTTTTTTAGAACAAAGTCTTCGTGTTTTTGAATTATCTTGTAAAGCTTCTCCTTTAGTAGAGCCAAGTTATTCAAATCAAATGTGATAACTTTTCCACAGCTATCGCCAATATTTGGCAATTTTGCAAACCACCAGTCGTTATTCTACATTTTATAAAGGAGCATTTTCTTTTTTAAACGAGCATCTGAATGTGAAGGAACTGTATGGAAGTAGTCTGGCTGCATATTAAGGGTGTTGGTAAACAGTTTTACAACCCCCATTTCTAAATAAATTGCGTAGTTAGGTGTTCCATTTCACAGATAAATTTTTTTATTATTGGAGCTTTTCTACTGCTTCAAATTCATCTGTTTCCCGAACTCGTGCAGCGTAACAAAGAGATGTTTTAACAACACATTCGAATATTTCGTATTTAGCTGACAGCAATACATTTGGTTTGAGAAAATATTTCTCCATGTCATATTCAGCAAACTTTGCGAAGACTTTGCATTTTTTAATTATAGATGATTTTTGAAATGCATCGTTTTGTTTAACTTCACGCCTAAATCATTGTAATCTTTAGTGATTTCAAGACGATGGCCATTGAAGAACCAACCTTTTCTAAAAAAAACTGTGAGAAGATCTTGTAGATACCATGATTTTGGCGTTTTCATTATTCATTGAAAGTCCCCATGTGTTGCAGTATTATTGCTGCAAATTTACTGATGACTCTGAAAGGATCAGCAGATCACCTGCATACAGTAGAACATTGATACTAGTGCCAGCTATCCGAATCCCACCAAGAAGATAGATGCCAATATCGTTAATGAACAACGCAAACAGCAAAGCACTCAGAGGGCATCGTTGTTTAACACCAGCCAGCGTTAGTATCAAACCACAGCTACCTTTGTACCAGTATATTCCTTAATACATTTAAAAGTTTTGACGAGATTCCGAATTGAGAGAGTTAAAAAAAGTGCATTTCTGTTCACAAGTTCGAAAGCTGCCTTAAAATCAACAAATAAAAGGATAAATATTCTAATATTTATATATTTAATTAATTTGAAGCTAAACTGAAGTATTGAACAAATTTACTTTAAATGTTTTACTTTTAAAATTATCGCTTACGGAATATACCAAAAACTGATACTTGTTGTAAACTGAAATCAATTGGTTGAGGGGACTGTTTTTACCATAGTTCGATCTACTTGATATAGGACGTAAAGGAACTTGTCTTCTAATATTTGAACGTCTATATATAAAGTTTATTTGTTCTAAAATTGATGAAGATATAACTGACCAATTGATTAATTTTAGAATAAAGGGCAGCTGAATGTACTCTCTGTGTTTAGAAAGTGATGGAAGATTTATGAGCGTCAGCCTATGGTTGTAGGGAAGAAGAGCCTATTGGACCATGGGAAGAATCGGAGGCAGAAGCGCATAAATCTTCTTTGTACTCCTTCTATTCGGTTTATATGGACTGAATAAAAGGGAGCCCATACTATGCAGCCATATTCCAATATTGGTCTTACAAATATTATATAAAGAAGTTTAAGACTATAAGGGTCTCAAAAATCATGTGAAAACCGTTTTATAAATCCGACTGTGTTATTCGCTTTTTTAATAATATAGTCATTATGATTTGTAAAAGTTTATTTTGAGTCAAGAATAATACTTAGGTCAGAAAAAGTAGAGATTTTAGTCAAATAAGAAGAGTCTAATTGAAAGCCAAAAAATTTGTTTGCGTGTAAAACACATTAATTTACATTTGTCTACATTTATTAAAAGCTTATTTATAAAACACATTTCGCGGAAACTATTTAGATCATCTTGTACTAGTAAACAGTCGTCAAGTGAGTCAATAATAATGTCATCAGCATAAATTAAAGCAATTGAGTGTTTTATAATACAAGGTAAGTCGTTAACGTACAAATAAACAGTAAAGGTCCTAAGTGACTGCCTTGTGGTACGCCAGAGTTGGTATAAAAAATATGATGACTACTCATTCCTAAAAACTACGCTGTATGAACTTATATTTAATTACGACGAAACCCAACTAACGAATTTATCGTTAAAGCATTGGCATTTAAGATTGGAAGTTAATGTTTTAAGGTACAATTTATCAAAGGCCTCACCGAAGAAGTCTGTGAAGACACAGTCAACTTGTTTCCGTTTTTCAAACGAATCTAAACAAAAAAAACTGAAATGAAAGAGGTTAGTAACTGTTGAATCATTTTGAACAAAACCTTGTTGACTGTCACAAATTATAGAATTACAATTAAACGATATGACTTTACAAATAATGGACTCAAATAACTTAGGGATGACGGACAGTTTTGCAATGGGACGATAATTTTCTATTAAATTTTTACTACCCCTTTAATGTATCGGTGTTATGTACGAACTCTTCCAAATTTCAGGAAAAATTGAAGATAGGGCTATAACAAATTTCAAGTTCTGAAGCTTCGCGAACGATTTCATCTTCAGAGATCTAAAGACTTATTGAATTCTAATGAGGTAAATTTTGTGAGAGGGCCAATGACTCAAGCGTTTGACGGGAGTTCGCTACTTCGAAAGCATCTTTGAAATAATTTGTAAGCATATTTGATTTTTTTTCAGAGTCATGGCTTAGTTCGTTGTTGAAAGACATGCAGTTAAGATACCCGTCAGTATTTCTCTTACTATTAACATAGCTCCAAAAGTAGTTTGGGTTGTTTTTTATGTCGGTTTCAGTATTTGAAATAAAGTCATTATAAGGAATATCTGAATAGTCAATAAACATATTTCTTAGCTCATTGTATATTTTCTTTTATTTTTTAAGTTTTTTAAGCAAAAGTAAAACATGGAGGAGATTTAGAAATATTGCACGGTTTTCGCAATGGTGTGGTTTAAAAGTTAAAGAGAACAGTAGAATTTAGAGCACATAGCATAAATGTCACAGTTCTCAAACAAATTATTTCAGTTAACATTACAGAACAGGTTAAAAAGCTCATTAAGTCTGCATTTTTTAAAGTTAAGTTCAAAATTTTCTTTGGAGCAAATAGGAACATTACAAACATTTAAATTAAAAGATAGGTCTAATGCTGGGTGATGTCGGTCTTCTTCGACAAGTAGGTATTTGCTGAATTAGCAGCAATATCAGCATTGAATGTGTCCGAGAAGAATATAAGGTCCAATATTTTGTTGAAGTTGCTGGCAATCCCATTAAATTGGCTTAGTCCACATGAGGAAAAACCGTCAATTGTCAAGAATTCGTTGAGAGAGGACATTTTAACAGAAGATAGATAGTTCTCATGCGTCTGTTTAGTCCATATCAAGTTTGGAAGATTGAAATCTCCTAAGAGTAGTAACTCGTCTTGTGGCTCAATTTGATCGACAGTTAATTTATTAATAATTCAACCCAAATTGATAGTTCTAAATAAGTCTTCTTTCTTCTATTATTTTGCTGAGTTATTCCAAAAGTAGTGTTTTAAGAACGTTTGCTATGATTGGTATGCGTTATACTGGTTTCTGGCTTACAATATTTAATTGAATGTAACAACGACTTTCGCAATTTGTCAGTTGCGTGGTACAGGCCATAGTGTAAGGCATGTATTTATAGATTTTAGTTTTTTAAAGGTTATCGAGGGCATTTCTTTCTAAGCTTCAACAGTGATAAGATTATTTTTTATAAGAAAACTTATGCTGACACATGCTTCTAACTTTTGTTGGGCCTGAAAATGGAAATTGGAAAAAATACTGAGAAATTGCAAAGCTGCAAGAAAAATATGCAGGAAGTCATATTTCAACCAATTCCATTAAATTATCTAAAAGATGAACTTTTGTTAAACTCTTCAAATATTATTCAGAAAATATATAATTTCCATGAATGTAACCCAAATTGAATTAGGATAGTATTAAATCAGGACAATATATTTAAGTCATTTTCCATTGTTTCTTATGTCTCACTAATCCAACATTAAATTATTAAATTTAAAAAATCAAGACGGGAAAACTAACAAATTATTTTCCAACGCAATGATTATCTTTAATCTTTCATATTTTCAAACCGTTTTTTTATTAAATATTTAATTTTTCTTCGCTACAAAAATTTAATTAAAACTTTCTGACAGTGTTTTCTTAACCTACACACCTACAAATTTGTCGTCTTAATTTTCTCCACATCCTTAATCCTTTTCTTGATGTTTTCTTGTCATCGTACTTTTAATTACCTATAATAAAAAAACAGCAAAAGGTGAATAAGGATGCACTCAGTTACAGAATTATATTGGTTTAATTAATTACTTTTTAAAAGAACTTTTATATGGCTCTCATCAGTGTCTTTTCTTATAGCTACCACTAACAGTGTTTTAAATGTTCGCCTTCATCTGTCCAACAGAAGTGACACAAAGTAATAAAAATAAAAATAGCTTCTCTAAAATTAATGAAATGCAGGTATCAGGATAAGAGATGTTGTTGACTTCGAATCCTTAATTTAATCATCTTTCATTTCAGAATTTATTTTTTGTTTTTCAAAATTCTTAGACCAAAATAAAAAAAAACGAATCTTTTCATCAAAAACACTTTACCTACACTTATACTTGTAAGAAATTGTTTTTCCCAACCAAAAAATAAACAAAAAAAGAAATCAAAATCGAAAGGAAAAGGCGGATAGTTGATTTCAATTTGTAAGCAAATTTCAAAAGAAATTGACAGATAAAATGGCAAGGTCCTGTGAAGTATATAGCGTGTTAAAAAGTTGAGATCCTATAACAATCTTGTATACTATACATATATACTATAGGTACACCATCGAACCGGAAAATGAAGACTTTTAATAAATTGATTGTCACTTTGGATTTATCGATGCTATTTTTTGTTAGCTTGTGAAATGGCGACAAACGCGTCCTTCTTTATTTTTCACATAGCACCAAATTTATGTAACAAGTTTAAAATACTCAAATTTACAATTCACGAGGGTGAATATTTTTTACTTCTTGTCTTTTTTTTGTTGTTGTCCTCGAAAAAAAGGCATCATTATTTTTGCGAATGCAATAACTTTACATTCATTCACTGGGGCGTATACGTAACCTTTTTCTATCATTCATTCATTCATTCAGCAGAGGAAAATTATTTTATTTAATTTTTCCAGGTATTCTTTGAATTTTTTTTGTCTACTATGCTTTTTCAAGAGGATCATAAGCTGGCGACTGAAATCTCATGAAGCATATAATCCAAGTAATTTTTAGATTATAGCAATATTTATATATATGTATAATGTAGATAAGGAAAATAAATGTTTGTCGTGATGTCGATGTCGTCGTGTCGTTCAGCAGTAAAACATCCTTGGAAAAATGTACGTACTTTATTATTATTGTTTGTTTATGGATGAATAAACATAATTATGTCAACAATACATTTTTAGGCTCGAAGGGATATGAAAATAAGTAATTTAATTTTTACATTTTACATACATAAGCAAATAATGTGCGATTATGTATACATGTATTTTAAAAAAAATTATTAACGTTTTTGTTGCTATAGAAATAAATTGTTACTGTCCTGATTTCATACAAATGTATCTTCTGTCATACAGTACTCATTTAAATTACCAAAAAATCAATGATGGCGCAGAGTTATAAGCTCATCCATCAAGATACAAATGCATTTACAGTGAAATAAATTAAACTGGACTTACTATAGATTAATTCCATGATTGAATTAATTCCATCCGCAGGTAAACACAAATAGAGCCACATTTTTATGATATTTTTTTCTATATTTGTTTTATTCATTTCTGGCAATCAGGCGATGTTGAAGTCATATAAAACTTTAGTAAAAATTCATAAAGGGATATTCAGCTACCAACATGTTATAGCCTTTTGCACGAGCAGAGTTCTCGAATGATTCGTTTACCTGGGTGAATGTTTGTTTTGGTTTCTTTTTTTATTTTAAATATTCCAAATGGTTATGGTTATTTATTTTTGTGTCATAATAAATGCATCCCCGATGAAATGAGATTAAAATTTTAATTTTAATTCATTTTTCTGTCCACTTAAAATATACAAAAAAAAAGAAAAAAAATTGAAGCTATTGATCGGTAAATTAAATAAACACAATAAAAGAAGGAAAAAACCATTTTATACAAATAATAATTTGCTTACCAATATTTCTGTTCAAAAGTTCGCAATACACAATAAAATGCAGCAACATAAAAAAAATCAATACGAAATAAAAATAAAATAACTAAATCCCCTTGGCAAAAGCCAATTACTTGCATTCGATGTCCTTGTTCCTTTTTAACTCTGTCAGTAGATAAAAGAATATCAATAATCCACAAACAAAAAAAATGACCAAATTCACTTTAAGGTACGAATATGAATGTACACAAGAGTCAGAGTCAGAGTTGGAGTATATTAAACTAATTATATCCGGGGACAAGTGAATAAAATGAAAGTTTTTCTCTTGATTTTCACAAATTAATCGAAATGCTTTGAATGCCAAATTATATTTGTTTTTAGCGTAGCTATATCGTGTGACAGAAGGTCCATCATTAATGTCACTCTCTCACTTTAGATTGATAAGAAAAAATTAAAACTTGTTAAATGAGTGTCATCAAAGAACTCCTTTGGTACTTACTCGGATGCTCTACGAGCACTGGAACTTTTTTAAGCGAACGAACGTCTTTTCGACAGGAAAGATTATTTTAATTAATGTTAAATTTGTTCGATTGCATGTTAAATTCTGTGTCTGAAGTTGAAAATTGGTGGAAATTCCAAAAGCTAATTGACGAGGAAAATAAAAATATGTACGTATACTCGTATATGTTCACTTTAATGGTTTTCAATGTCGACTATTTCATTGTTGTTGGACAATTTTTAAAATAATGAAAAACATATCTTAAGGAGAAGTTTTTGTTTAAATGCTAATTAAGGTATTTTTCTGTTTTAAAAGACTGAGTATAAGTGAATTAATCAAATGCAAAATTATTTATCATCAAAAACAATATTTTGAACTAGTTAAGACCTTGCTTATATTTATTTAAAAGAAAATAGCGTGCTAAAAATGATTTAAAGGCGATTTATTTTATACTTAAAAACTTTTAAACAAAAGTATAGCGTTATTCATTTTGCGGTTTCAAAAGTAAACCTAAACAAAAAACATATTAAATATTTTTTTTTCATGATATTTCTTTATTTAAGAAAGTTGAAACTTTGACATTACGTGTGAAACACTACATCATTTGTTTACCAACATAGTTTGACACGAATTGTTGCAAGCACCGATTCTTTTGAGGTAAATTTCGACCACTTTTTAGCACACTTTTTGGACGGTATCTCAGCCATAACTTGACATATGTTGGTTTTTAAGTGCTCAAGACTTCAAAGTTTATCTGCATTAACACAGTCTTTTGAGTAGCCTACTACAAAAAGTCCAGCGGTGTTTAATGGCATGATCTTGTTGACCAGTTGATATCGCCACGACGAGTAATTACGCTGCCAGGAATTGTCTCTATCAATAAAGCCATTTTCGTATTCCTTAAGTGGTTATCATATATAATCATAACGCTGAGAATTGGACGTGACTTTTTGTGAATGTAATGGCCTCCTTTCAATTAATTGATGATTCTCAGAACCCCAAATATCACAATTTTGTTTATTAACACACCCACCGAGTGAGAAATGTGCTCCATTGCTGAAGGAATTTTGTTCGTAAGATCGCTGTCTAACCTGTTGTTTAAGCTCAAATTCGAGGTATCTACGACGTTGTAAAAGGTCAGCTGGCTTCAGTTGTTCTGTGACCGGGACTTTCTATGGGTGTATATCCAAATGCAAAATACGCCAAAACGTGCCGTTAAACAATCCTTATTCCTGAGAACAACGAGGAATTGAGACATAAAGGTCTTCGGCAACCTTCTTCTCTTCTTTTACAGCATCGATATTTATATGCCTTACAATATCTGTAACCAATCCAGTCTCTTCAAATTTCTTCACAATTTTTCCAACTACTGTAATATTAACCAAAATCTCCTCTTAAAGTACTATATGTGGCTATAGCAGAATCACCGTTTTTGTAGAAGGTTTAAACAATTTGTGTTCGTTGTGCGATAGTTAAACGATCCATTTTCGAAAATATCAGACTTTCAACTGGATAACGCTTTATTAAAGTAAAATGAAATCTCCAAGAAATCAAGAAGTCTTAATAAATTTTTTCTCAAGAGACTTGAGATAAATTTGAATGTTGTTTTTTAATATTTCAAAATCCTTAAAGTTTGAATCAATTTATTTTCGAAATTGTCCCTACGTTCGAATGTCGTTTAGAAATGTGTTTAAAGGAATTTCAAAAAAGTATCAAATTCCGTCTTTTTGTTTCTAAGCTGATTGTAATTTAAAAAACATTAGAAGTGGAAGTTTAAGCTGTTGTCCAGGTATTAAAGATAACTATGAATCAATTTAGTAATATTTTTGGCAGGAATTTGATTTGTGTAAGAAAGACTTGCAGCCGAACTTGTCTAAAAATTTTACCACTTGTTGAGGATAAGGTTTTACTCGTATATCATTTTTAAAATATTTGAATCACAAATCTAATTTTATTAATTTGTAATAATATTTGTTTACCTGTATCATTGTTAAGAAAGATGGAATTTTTAAATATGTCAAAAATAGAATAGCCAAACAATATTTTCTCCAAGATAAAATGTTTCCTTGTAGTACCCGTCGCATAATGGTTAGTGCGTTGGACTGTGGAGGCGGTGGGAGCTGCTTTCCAGCAAGTGTACAAGGTGAATGTTAGCATTCGCCTCAACCACGACCTGGAAAACAGAGCCCTACTTAATCACTTTTACCTCCGTAATGATATCACACATTGGCCATCTGAGAACAGCGATTCCATGCGGTTCAATGACGACTCCTTGGCAAATGCCATAATCGCCGAGCAAACGGGACCAAGTCCCTCGTTAGTGACGAAGGTTGAGCTTCAGCTCATCTTCAACTCAATAAAAAAACAAAAAATCAGCAGGTGTCGATGGTATATCCAACGTTGTACTAAGACATTTACACCACACTCTTCAACAATGCACTGAATAATGCATATTGTCCAGAGCATTGGAAGACCGCTGTGGTTCATCCTCTCCCGAAAAAGGGAAAGGACAACTCCAACCCGTCAAATCTTCGGTCGATAAGTCTTCTTCCGAGCATCAGCAAAGTTTTCGAAAAGATCATTAATAGGGCTCTCACTAAGTGGGCTGCGGACAACAAAATAATTCCGGATAAACATTTCGGGTTCAAGGCGGGTCATGACACAATTCATGCTGCGTATAAACGAGTTTCTGATATCCAATAGAATAAATCAAAACAACAATGCACAGGTGCTGTTCTAATTGATTTGGAAAAGGCCTTTGACACCGTATGGTTAGAGGGTTTTTACCTAAAACTGAGCAGGCTTGGCATAAGCAAGCCATTGTTGTATATACTTTATGGTATGCTTAACGGTAGAAAGTTTGTTGTCAAAAGTGGCAATGTAACTTCTACCACAACATTTTCAATTGAAAATGGCCTTCAACAGGGAGTGGTGAATTCGCCGATTCTCTTCAGCATTTACACCAGTGATCTGATAGGTTGTCTTACAAAGCAATCGCGTACAGAACGGCAGGAAAGGTTGAGGTTATTAGAATTCTCTTGCAGCGTGATTTCGACAAGATTCAGCGATATTGCGACGACTGGAAACTGAAAATAAATGTCCAGAAATCGGAGACAATTCTGTTCTGAACTCCGTTGGCTGGGGCCACGAGGGATACGTGTAAGAATTGGCGCAAGATGGTCATCCTTGATCTTCACGGGCAGCCATTATCGAGCAAAAGTGTAGTGAAGTACCTCGGTATCTGGTTAGATCAGTATTTATATTTCGACAGACGTATAAATGCTGCTCTGACCAGGGCCAGAGGAGCCTTCGCTCTGACGAAACGACTGTTTTTTAGCAGTCGGCTTGACAGCAGAGTGAAGGTAATTTGCTACATGGCCCTCATACGGCCAATGATCGTTTATGGTTGTCCTGTGTGGTTCAACGTTGCCCCTTCCCAGATGGAGAAGTTTCGGGTGTTCGAGCGGCAGTGTTTACGACGCTGTACCGGCTTATATCGAACAGCCAAATCTTTTTATGTGTATTACTTTTCCAACGAGGTCCTATACAACGGGGCTCGAATCAACAGAATTGACAATTTCGTGATAAAACTCGTTCGAGGTCACATTGCAAGAGCTATGTCTTCGACCAACAATTTAATTTTCGGGGCGTTCTATCCGAACGACGAGTATTTTGAAAGTGCACGCTTGAGCGGCTTCATTCCACCAGAGGCATTCCTCTTTTAAGACAAATGCGGTCTGATATAGGATAGATTGGCAGTTCCGTTAATCTACCACGTCAGACGAAGAACCGTGGATAGGCGACTCCTGTACAATCGGGACGTCATGGCACAAGGCGGAGCAGAGCTCCTTCGGTTCAGTAGGGCTGTGTCCGAACGGGACCAAACTGATAGGGTGAAGCAGGAGAACCAGTTTTGGTGGCTTCAATCGGCACTTGATAGTGGGTAGTCGGGTTGGGGTTTTACTTGGTTTATAGTTTTAGCGCTTAGTTTTAAGTAGAATAGGCATGGTGGCGCAAAAAAATAGTTAAAAAATTAAGAAAAAAAAAAATTGCTTAAACAATTTAAAGTTTTTTTTCAGGAAAACTTACATTTTAAAAAATTAGGGATACTTCATATTGGTTCAAAATTTTTAAAAATCCAAATTTTTAATGGCATTCTTAAATCGGAGTTAGATCGTTCTTCTTAAAAAAACATTCAAATTTGTGTAAAGACTTCCACGAAGTGGCAAATTAAAGGTTACTCCATGAAGAGCCTTGAAGTCGAATTTCGAAAAAATAGAAGTTCGGCTTAGAGCTTTTTAAACTACTTTAAAACCGTACATGATTGATATATTTAATGCTTAAATGTGGTCCCTTTTTTTAGTTACGTAAGTTTTCAGTGGAGTTTGTTTAAAATAACCTAAGCGAATTTTGATTTTTTGCCTTTAAAATTTTCTTAGAAAATTCCAATTCCCAAAATTCAAAACCATTCTCAACGACAAGAGACTGATACCCACGAATTTAAAAAAGACAATGATTAAGTCAATGTACATTTTAAAATAAGGCCCGGTCTTTCAGTTCTGAATGTAAGCAGAGTTATATCAACTGACTTAGACTTCAGCGTAGTGTTCATGTAAAGGATCTACAGAATCTTAAAAAATAAAATCACTATCCTTGTGATCGTTTTATCACTTAAAAATAAGAACTAAGTGTTCAATAATTTTAAAATATACAGTTTTCCAAATTATATGCAAATTAACAAATTTTTAAACACTCTGTAAAATTATTTGATAAAATGTTAAATAAATTTACGAATTGGTTAAATTTAATTATTTAAATTTCTTTCTGAAAATGCCTTACATTTTTGCCTTAGCATTACTTAAAATAGCATGATAACATTTCCTTTCTTTTGAAAACATGAATTTAGGAAAATCGGTCCACCACCAAAACAAAAAGAGCAACTCCACAATACGACCTTTTTTTCTATTTAATGGAAGAGAAACTCCTCTCCTTGATAAAGCCTAACTTATTTGCCCTAAAGTCAGAACTAGATAGATTTATTTTTGTTGAGAAACATCATTTTCCTTGTCAAAGTAATTCCCTATATTATTTTGAACAGCTGTGTAAATTCAAATATCTGCTAATTTTAAATAAGTAGGTAAGAACTTTTTGTATCAAACCTGTTCACCAACTCAAAAGTCTATGAAGCTAAATTTTGAAATTTTAGTACCTAGAGGCACTTACTTTATAAACTAAAAAGAAAATATTTTGAAGTACCAGACTTTCATCCTTATACTGCCAAAGTTTCGTTCTCTTTGCAAGTAAATTTTTCAATTGTATGATGTCTAGACATCTTTTTCGCCATTACTTCCTTCCTATAAGGTTCATTTAAATAGGCTATATTATACCTTTTTATAAATTTTGAAAAGAAGCCTTTGCCGCTATAAAAATGCCATAATCAATTCAGAATTACAAAACAAAAAGCCTACTATACAACATTGAATGAATATTATACCTGAGGAAGAAGGTAAAGCAAAGCTGCAGTGCTATTAAGTTCTCAGTCAAAGTAAAACTACATAAAAATAACGTAAAAACAACAACAACTCGAGAAACAATCTTCACATCAAAAGTGCTGCAGCAGCCTCTGCTTTCAATTCATTTAAGTTTTCTGTTTGTAATGTTGTTAGTTAACTCTTAGGTAAGAAGTACAAAAATAGTTAAAAAATAAAAACTAGAGCTCTCTTTGTACACAAAAAGGAATAAATTATATTTTTTTATATTCGTATAAAGTTGAGTGCACACTGCACAGTGCACAGCACGGCAGAAGTGTATACCTAGCTTAAAAAGCTTGGTGGACAGAAGAAACGTGTCAAAGTAAAGAACACTCGTTTTGCAGCGAATTGGTGATGATGATGATGGTTGTTTTTGTTGTCGCTGTTGTAAGTTGTAACTTAACTATTTTCTGCAGCTTGCTGCTTGAAGTCTGATGCTTCACAAGCTTTGAGCTGAGCCCCCTAGTTCGAGTTGTTGAAAATATCACCTCAAAAAAAAGAAGGAAATTGCCTCTTGTTTTTCACATGTCTTAACATATTTATCTCATTGAATTGCAGCAAAAATGTTAAAATGCAGTAAGGTATGCAGTATATTGCATAGCATTGAGTTCAAAAATTGTACTTCTTAGTTATATGTAGAGGTTAAGTGTCCTTTATGCATTTTAAATGCACAACTTCAAGTCATATTATACTATAGTGTATGAAGGTAAAAAACTTCCGGAACTTTTTTAAATATTTTAAAATTGCTTGAATGCTAGAACTGGGGTAAATGCTGAGATAAATTACAGAATTAGAGAGAGAGAAAGGGGTTTTGTATTTTTTATAGAGCCTCAAAAGGTTCAAAGATCTTAAAAATTTATAATGGTGTAAATTCAACTGGGGCAATTGCAGCCAATCAAAATTATCCATATAGAAGAGAAAAAAGTGAATTTTCACAGTAAATCTTTCATTATAGAGTAATTTTGAAATAAAAGAAAAAACGGCTCACTTTACTTTGTTTTTAAAGTAGATTTTTCATTATGAAATAATTTACTGAATAGAAAACAAGCTTTGAGATAAAAAGTAGTTTTTAAATGTTTGTAAGTTTTTAAATAAAGTATTTTATATTTTATAATTTTCATAGTTTAGACCTTTTGATTGATTAACACCTTTATTTAAAAATGGTCCATGGAGGATTTGAGTAAGCATGACAACGCAGTTAAATTTTTTTCTGTACAAAAAACTCAATTCTTTAATCAAAATGTCAAGAACTTCCAACTCCAATAATTATTGAATTTTTTTTCAAATCGGACTAGTAGTCCCTGAGATTAGCGTGTTTAAGCAAACGAACAAACAAACAAACAAGCAAACAAACTTTTCAGCTTTATAATATTGGTATAAATTAAAAGGCAAGTATTGATTATTAAAAGTTCTGAACTCGATATTTTAATCAAACCTGATATTAAGATCGTGAAGAAGTCAAAAATAGTGTGCCCGGCGGTGGGCGGCGGCGGCGCCCCTACAGCCTAAGCTATTAGGTAGATTGTAATGTCAATTATATACATATTTGACAAAAAGTCAGTCAGTCAGTCAGTATGGCTCGACAGCTCTTTGCATACAACCTAACTTTAACTTATTTATCATTTCGAATGGAATAAGTATTGATGATGCCACCAATGTTTAAGCTCTGCTGATCAAAAATTTCAACTCAATTTGATAAACCGAAAACTTTAAAACTCTACCCCTTAGCTTGATTATTCATAAGGACATCAATTTTAAATGACATAGATTAAAATATTCCATTGTCTTTTATTTGAGGAAAGCAAGAAAAGAATTATCTCATAGTGTCTCAAGATTTAAGGCACAAATCATCACTAATATGCTCTAGTTGGCCTTTGAAAACGTTTCAAAAATGAAAGCAATATTAAGGAGCCAAAAATTACTAATTTTAAAAACTTCCAACGAAATTATTGTTCTTACATTTCATAACTTCTCTTCTGTTTCTAAATTAAAATTAAATGATCAGCAATTACTAAAATCCGTTTGGTATTAAAGTTTCTGTTCAAGCAAAAGACTTAAAGCTATCTTAGTGGTATCAAACCCAATTTTAGTAATTTGAATTCCTTAAGGAAACTTCAAGTTTATCACATTAATGACTCAAAAGCAAAACTATCAAACACTACCGACGAAGACAGATATACAAGACTTTCGAATGAGAATATTTTCTTAGCTTCAAGAAATACGCTCCGGGACCACATTTGTATAAATAGATCCATCAGAGACTCCATTACCACCATTACCCGCATCTTTGCCAACTCATTTATGTCAAAACTTTGTGCTCTGACTATGACTTTGTGTGAAGATGACAACGCAACTTAACGTCAGACTGATGAATGCATCGCATATGGTTTTGGTTAGGTTATTATGGGTAAAATGAAGAAAGTTAATAAAAGCAATCAAGTTATAAGCTTTGATGATGCCAAGTCTCACGATATACATAGAGTCGTATGACTTTTAGTCACGTAAATTTACATACATTTGAAGTTATTTATGTATATGTAAATATAGTTACTTCGAAAACTATTTGCATCACACTAATTGCTATTTAACTGTAAAATGCGTTTGCTATTTCCGTCTGCTGCTGCGTATTTTAACGCCTGTTTAAGCAATTAAGCTGAAAACTTTAAAGTTCGAATAACACGTTAACGTCGCGTGGTGCGTCTTTGTCGTTGCCGTTTTCGTCGTGTTTCTATAACTTTGCTTGTTTTGTACTTTTATAGATAGATATGCAATTTCTGTGGAATTAAATTGTTTCAATTAATCTCAGTCGCATATTTCCTCATGCTTCTTTATATAGTACAGAAGATACAAATGGGTACTATTAGGGGGGAATATAGGGCTTAGAGCATGTTTGGCTGCATGCTTTGTATTCTTTGTGAGAAAATTCCTCAAATTGAAAACAATGGTTTAAATTTGAATTTGAAATACTGGTAGAAAAATAAACGAAGACCAAAAGATTCATTCTCAGTTCTCATTTTATATTGCGTGGGGTGAAAACGTTTAGACATAAAGCCTCGCTCTGCAATTGGACCCTGTTTGCAATGTTTTTCTATATAGACGAAAAAATGGAAAAATAAAAAAGCCAACTTAATTAACAAACAAATAAAAAGAATAAAATGGTAGGCAGTTGTTTTGAACCTTTAAATGGGTCGCTGAAATAGGCTTTATCTATGAACGTTAAATAATTCTTTTTATGGCTCTGTTGTTCTTTTTATCAAAATAATTGTTACTTCAAGGCAGAAAGATAGGAAATATTTGAAAAGATATAAACTGTGCATTCAATTCCGTTAAACAGATACAAAGATAGAAAATACTATTTAATTGGAATTCAAAAAAACAGCAGGATATTAAAAAATCGCATATGGGTCACTAAAGAGGAAATTGTGTTCTTAGCAGAAACTTTTGTTCATTTTCAGGAAATGCAAAGTTTTTAATGTGGATACAAGATTATAAGATAAGTACTGTTTTTTTTCCAACTTTTGCACAGAAACTCATTAAAAGCTTAATAGCTTTACAAAAACTGTAGCATAAAGTATAAACTTGAGGAATTAAAACATGAGGTGCTTTCTAGCTGCATGGGAAGTATATGATAGATAAAAATGTCAAACTGTGTTGAAATTTCTGTTCAATATAATTGATATTTTGATATTCATCATGAATCGTTTAGAACTAGAGCAATGCTCCGAAATTGATGAAAATTGCTTTTAAAAAATAAGTATGTTTTGAAAAGCACTTTTCCCATTTCATATTCTTTTTTGAGAAAGCGCACAAACACAATTTTGGTACATGGAGCGACGATAATTCTCAAGCCATTGACGAATCCCTTTTAATCATTACAAACTGACTGTTTTGTACAGTTACGCGCATGCATCGATTCTTATATTTTTATAAAGGGAAAAGGAGCTACTGTTCCGAACGAGTTATTTTGGTTTCCAAAAAATTAATCAGCCAAACATTGATGACATTTAGATGCAACCATGGATTTATTGTTAAATCAATGTGATGAGAACTTTAGTTCTAGAAGTGATCTTGTTAACTTGCCTCCTCGTAAGTGCTAAACGCCTTTTGATTACTGTTTTAGGACTATGTTAAATCATTTGCTTACGCTGAAAAACTAGCAAGTCTTGAAACATTATGGAAGATAATATTCAAAATTTTTATTGCATTAAGTCTTAATTTATAGCTTCACATTCTTATCCGCCTATGTGATATTTAAAGTTAAAGTTTTATAAGAAATTATAAATTTAAAAAAAGTTAAAATAAGGAAGTTTAAAGTAAATTTCTTTGTTCTCAAGATGATTTGATCGAAATGAGTCTTTTATCAGTTTTTGGTTGTTTTTGTTAAATTTTCTTGAAAAAAATCATATATTGAAATTAAAATAAAATTGAAAACATTTTTTACAAAAAAAAACTATAAGTCAATATTTGGCATATAGTCAAACAATTTTATTTCAATATGTGTTTTTGCTCCCCTGATTATAAGTCGAAAACTAAGTTTTACCAATTTTAGAGGCGTTTTTTGAAAGTTTTAATTTCTTATAATGAAAATACCGATTGGATTTTTTAAAGAAAATTTTAATTTTAATTTTTAGGACCGTTTTTTCGAATTGAAAATTTTGATATTTTTTTGGAGTTTCAAAGTCCCTAGAGTCGAAATAAAAGATTTTTAGAAAGATGTCTGTGCGTGAGAGTGTGCGTACGATTGTACGTTCGTGATGTTTTTTCGTCGTCCATAGTTCAAGAACCAGAAGAGATATCGACTTAAAATATATTTTGTTACACAGATACACAGAAAATTTCGTCTGTGGTTTTTTTACCAAAGCAGTTTTAAAAAAAGGTGAACATTTGGCTTTTTTTTTAAATTCACAAGCACTCTTTATATGTTTATATCTAAACACAGTGCGAGCGTTAGAAAAATAGGGAAGGATTTAAAAGGAGATACCGGTGCACATTGGTCTTAAAGTTCTGAACATCAAAATGGGAGGGAAAAACAGAGTTGGCCAAGGCATTCCACATTCTCGATGTGTGATTTAAGAAAGAATCTCTGTACTTGACATTACGCCCGAAATTGAGCTCAAGGGTAAACTGATGAGCATTCCTAGAAGAGCGAGTATTACGGCTGTATTGTTTAAGGGGTGGAATGCAACTGGCTAATTCGACAGAACATTGTTTGTAAAAATATCTATAAAATAACGAAAGGCATGAAACATTGCGACGGTGTTCTAGCGATGTAAATGTTTCGATTATAGTTCTGTCGCCTATCATTTTTAAAGCCCTTTTTTGAATTCTATCCAAGAGATTTAAACTTGTTTTGGGGGCACCTGCCCAGATATGCGAATTATATTCAAGCTTTGGATAAAAGCTTTGTAGACTATAGCCAGATCAGAAGGGGTGAAAAATGTCTTGCATCGTCGGAGAGCATTTTTGGCGATATCGAATATGTGATCATTCCATAAGAGGTGATCTGTGATATTCATACCGAGTACTGAAAGTTGATTAGTTTCCTGGGTGCAAGTGCCACTCATGAATAGCGGCATCGGGTGTGGGTTACACTTTAACGACAGGAGACAGCACTGAGTTTTCGAAGCATTAAATTCTACACGGTTCTCTTTGGGTTTGATAGATTTCACCCTATTCCGGATAAAATTTCTCATTCCATAAAGAATTAAATTTGTTACCATTTCTGCGCTGGAATCCACGTAACTATCGAGAACTATCGTAACTAAGAGTTAAAGTTCTTGAAGAATTCATTGAGACCGTCCCAGTTGGCTTCTCATATTGCCAAACGGTTCTCATAGGAGTTTTTTCTTTAACTGGGTTTTTTCGACATGAGAATTTTGCAGATACGATACAATGGTCTGATGTGCCTAGAGGCGCTAATACACTAATTGTGTATTTATTAGGGTCAGAGGTAAGAAACAAGTCTAGGGTGTTGGCGGATTGACCTGCAATGTCAGGGATTCGAGTTGGCTCATCCACAAGCTGAGTTAATTGATTTAACTCAGCAAAGTTCTCAGCATACCTTCCTTCCGGTGTTGACTGGCCAGAATAACGAAGCCAAGAAGAATTGTTTACATTGAAATCGCCCGCAATGACGATTTCAGTGTGAGGATAATGGGCAACAATTCTTTGAATGGAGTCAGACAGAGCATCAAATATGTTAAAAGTTGAATTTCTGTCCAGATTTGGACTTTGATATAAAAAAACATGCGTGGATGATGCGCTTATCTGCCGTAAATTTTAACCACATGAAATTGAAGTTTGTGTTAGAGCACAAACCATATTGTGGCTGGAGTTGGTACCCAAAATCATTTCTTATATACACGGCTAATCCATGATGAGGAAAAAATAATGGCACTAAGTTATACCCATTTAGATTAAATTCCGAATGATCGGAATCTTCACCTTTTTGAGTTTCACTCAATGCCAAAACAGCTGGCCTGTTTGATGCAGTGTGGACATTTGTGCCATAGAAGTTCTTTCTTAAACCACGAATATTCCTAAAATCCACCCTGAATTCACCCAACATTCTAATGTTAACCCAAAATAACTCACGAACCAATGATGCTGGCGATTTTAATTAAATTGTATATTATATATTGTAACGTGATACCAAACCAGTATATTTTTGGAAAAAAATTCAAGAAAGGTTTATTTCATAAATCAAAACAAGTAAAAAAAAATTATCACCTCGAAAATTTTACGATTAAAAAATGTTTTCATCTCCAAAATAATTTCGTGCAACGAAAAAAATTGATCAAAATTGAATTTCGACTCAAATATCTTTTGAAAACTTTGTGATATTGGCTTCAAACTACTTTCATTTTTTAAAATATTGTTTTCAACATTCAATAAAATTTTGAAATAATAAAATTAACAGTTTTTTTTACAAAAAATAAAAACTTAAAAGAAAATTTTACAAAAGTTGGTAAAAATTGATTCTCGACTCTAACATCGTTTCAAAAATTTAGAATTATGGCTTTCAACTAATTTTAGCTTATCAAAAATATTGTTTTCAACATTCGGAAAAAATTTGAGAATAATCGAATTGACAGTTTTCTTACAAAAAATAAAAACATAAACAAAAAAGTAATAAAAGTTGGTACAAATTGATTTTCGACTCAAAAAATTGGTAAAAATTTATGTTCGGTTCTCGATATCTCTCAAATTAATTTCATTCATTTGTAAAAATTTAATAAATGCAATTTAAATTGTTAAACATTTGTTTTCGACTAAAAATCTATTTAGCAAAACACGAAAACCTAAAAACTTTTAAGCAAGACAAATCCGACCGTTTGTAATAACTCCCAAAATAGTGTTTAAACTTTTTAAACCCTTTTTGGTCGTGTGTGAATTCTTTTAAAATTTTATTTCATAGAACTATAAATTTATTTTACAAAAATGTCCTTAGTTCAAAAAAATTTCAAAAAAGTTATATTTTGGTGTAGATCTTCAATTATGCATCCTAACTCACCATAAAAAGTCTCTCTTAAAAAAATTTTAAGGGAGTCAACTACAGTTTATGAAAATTATTCTAAAACCATAGATTTTTTTTTAATTGTGGATACATATTGCAGATTATCTATTTTTTTTTAAATTAATGGATTTCAGGAAAAATGGTAGCAAAATATTAGGGTGTAGTGCTTTCAGTTAACAATAAAAAAAAAAATTCTTTATGGAAGCCTCTCTCGTATTAGTTTTTAGTATATAGCCTTACTAAATCAATACGGTATCTAACATGAAACGAAATTTTAAAATCGGGCCAGTAGTTCCTGAGACTAGTGCGTGTAAACAAACAAGCAAACAAACAAACAATCAAACTCTTCAGCTGTAAGTTAAAATATGTATTAGCTACCGGATCACTCCATCCATAGCCAGGAGAAATGTGTTCAAAAATAAAGTTTGTTTTATTTATGTTTATAAATCGAAAAGTTAATGAATCTAATCATAAACTTAAACGTGCTCTATAATTACTGCCCTTAGGAGTGTTCGTTGTGATAAAACTTACTTTATATTTATATTTTTTTTATTGTGTTGAGCTTAAAAACTTTTTCATGTTAAAGTCAATGAAATATTTTGTAAGTTTGGCTGTGGAACACAAATAAGGCCTAGTTTTATAACAACTACTATTTACGACTTAATTACAATTTATACTTTTAGCAGAAGTATAAGAACGCGAACAGGAGTACCTGTACTTGGGAAGGTGCATCACAAATAATGTTGATAAAACATATTCCCCACTAAAATGCGGCAAATATTCAAAATTTATATATGTACATATATGCTCAGCTCATGAATATGCGAAAAGCCTCTAATGTACCTACATGTTTTAATAGGGAGTATAGGTTAAGGTATGTGTACCTTTATATAAGTTATAAGTTCTCACTCCAAATTAACCGCAAGTACAGCGGTTATTAAGTGAAGTCAATGCCGATGCCGACACCACTTTATAGTTCTTGCCACACCATCATACAACTTTGGTTAGTTGGTAGGTTGGTGGTTAAAACTATAGTCGACAGGAAGGAAGACAGGAAGGAAGGAAGTCCTTGGCAAAAATGTATCCTCACGCTTCCCGCCATTAGTCAAAATAATGGCTTGCAGAGTAATATTATAAGTACGAGTATGGAGAAACATCAGAAACTGTTGAAAACTAATGGAAATACCATGCTACATGCAGCAACACCTATTTTCGTTATAGTATTTTTTAGCCTATACCAAAGAACCTACCTTCTAACCTACTTGCGTGTTTCTGTTAAGTGCGAGTGAAGTTTTTGGCAAAATTTCGGAAATTTCCATTTTCATTTTCGACTTTCTTCAAAGTAAGTTTTCTGCCCCCCAATGACTGATGATTTTTAGTGTTGAAATACTTACATACATTTATATACCTATATATAGATTTATATGTAGATTGTAGATAGAAGAAGTTTTACCATATTCACCTTCATCTAGTTTTTTTTGTTGTATATGAAGTGTTATGTTTTTTACGATGCCATACATGTATAGGGATGGGGGAATATATATAAGAAGGTTTTTATAGAGAGTGTGGTGTTTTGAAAATATCGCCCCAGGTCCCAGGACCAAGTCGGATAAGTGAAATTGAAAATTATAAAGTAATTTGGCAAGTTTTTTTTTGCTTTCCCGTCTCGTCATCTTACAGATGTGGCAATATATTGGAGGGTGGATTGGGTAGGCCCCACATACAGAACTTTATTCCTATATCACAGCTACCTTTCTTATTCCTACCTAACCTACATACATATGGATGTATATTTAACATACATAGGTAAGTATAATGTTTTTGGAAAAACTTTTTGAAACAATGAAGATGAACGTAACTCACTCCAAGCGATGTGTGTGCCTGTGTTTTAATATTACGAGTACGAGTACTGGAACAAGGAAATTCTGAACTCAAACTTTGCTAAATTGTAGAAATCACTATTATAAAGTTCTGAATAGAAATTATTCGAAGAAAACAAAAATAAAAAGTAGAATAAAATGATGCTTTGGTTCCTTAGCTTTTATTTTAGTTTGTTATTAAGTTGATGAATAACATTTTTAAAACTAATTTTTACTTAAAATTGAGTACCTACTCGTACTTAGGTAAATCCAGTCTCTTGCAATTTTAATGAACTAAGTTATAATATAATAAAACAGGGATTGATTTTGGGACATATATTCTCAATGAAATTTAATATTCATCAAGCTTGTAAGAGAGTGCAATCTTTTATGATTTCAATATAAAGATTGCATTTATTAAATGAATTCGTTTAGAGATTGGACATTTATTAATAATTGACCTCACAAAAAATTGCAATCTTTTTTACCCCAGTCACTTAATTGCAATCGAGTAATTGTGATCATTTGAAAATTCACTTCAAACTTTGAATTCTTTTGAAGTGCATTCACTTGAAGAATGCATGAACGCTCAAATGATTGCAATCAATTGAATGAAGCTTAATAATTGAAATGATTAGATACAAAATTATTATTGTCTTTTAAACTTGAAATTATAAGTGATTGCACCATCCCAATCCTTATTCAAATTGAAAATGAATGCAATATTTAAGTTAAATACATTTCCGAAATATTACATTCTTTTTAAGCCTGATATGCATATCCCTTAGGTTGTATTTATTCTGACGTTTCCATTTTATTCTCAACTCAACCACTTTTTTATAGCAAATTCCCTCAAAACTGAGATTATAGCTTCATATGTTTTGAGGCAATTTGTTATCCTTAATTTTCTCTGACACACTGAATTTGTGGAATTTCATGGTTATAGAGGTAATAAGCTCAAGCTCATATAATAACGTCATCATCTTTTGCACAATGATACAATATCTACGGTATGTTAAATGCATTATTTGGGGTATATATGGTTGAGGTATTGTATTGAGGTGAACTTAATTAAATAGATATGTAGTTACCGTAGGCTGATATACATACAGTAGATATATACTAAATATGTACTCATGAAAACGAATATGAAGCTTCGCAATTAACATCCTATGCGAGTACAAATGTTGATTATGTCATTCTATTTAAATGATAGTCATATACTCTAGCATACAATCTCTTTCAAGTGAATATGACAGTTGTTATTATTTAATTATCCACGGGGGAAATGAACAATGATGCGATGATTAGTTTGGTCAATTTAAGAAGGCCGGAAAGTGATTCAACGTACTTTATATGTATATATAAACCTACATAAATACTTGTAGTAGCAAACAATCAGTGAATGAGTTTAAAATGTTGGGATGTTGAAATTAATCAGTATTATAATAATTATTGTTATAGCTTTTAGAGAAAGTTTTTGGAACAAATTTGGTTTTGGTTTTGGTTTTAATGTTTGATATGAATTAATCATTATTATTCACCCGCATTGACTTGATCTAATATTTATTTAAAATACTTTGTTATGCATAGTAACATGTTTCAAATTGTTACAAAAAAAATTATTGAATTTTAGAATATTGTAAAATAAAAACGTATTTTTTGTTTTAATTCTATTTGAGTTATGGGATTTGACTTCTGTCGAAATAGTTTGAATTCTAAAATATAGGAAATATATTCTAACTAGCTGGTTTACCTGGCTTCTCCGGAAGTATTAAACTATTTTATATAAAAAAAATGACGATGAAAAAACTACTATTTTCTTACCTTTTTTATTTATTAATTTATATATTATCTTGGTACATATTTATATTACGGTTATAAAACTTCTTTGTAAACAATATTTTTAGTTCTTTGGTGAGTCGCATACACCTATAGATTTTTTTACCGAGCTGACACGGGAGCAAGCAATATAAAATTGTCCGTGGGTAAAACAGGGATTTGTGATGTCAAGGCCTGCAACCTTCAGTGTATGTCCCTGTGCCTAATTGATAGACATAGCAAAACAAAGCTTTATAGAAAATTTTGCTCGTTTTAATTCAAACGTGTATTCGTAAGTAATCATCGGTATCCTAGGAATGAAAACGACTTGACCTTGGGCTGAGCCGAAAAGAATTTCCTCTGCATAGTTACTATACGTAATCTAGTACCATTGTATAATTTCGGTACATTTAAATTCCTCATAAGTATTATTGGAGCCCCAATTTTCAAGTCCAGTTTATGCGGAGGAAGTTTTGATGTTTTCAAACAATTCAAATATTCAATTGGAATATCAATAGCATTATCTTGATCAGTCAGATTATCAATAGAAAGATATGTTTGTTGATGGGCCTGAAACATTGAAAGAATTTTTATTGTTTGTGCTTGTAGCAGCATTTTTTTAAGGTGCTAAAATCTTGACTTGCGGGTAAACATTAGCTTGCAAATGTTGGTTCTATTATTGCCATTTCCTTTGTCCAAAAGAGTTCTTCAAAATTTTGATGCATTATTATGACGCCCAAATGGACGCTCATATTTTCGACAATTTTAGATTTTAGGCATGCAATTATTTCAACTCTTTCTGTACCTCTTGGCCCAACTGGAAATGTTTGCCGAAAATCAACAGCGAACAGTATCACAACACTTCCCATCGGACGTTCATCAGCTCTTAAATCTCTAAGCGTACGATTCAGAGTTTCAGGTCGACCTTTATTTACCATAGTCGATTCGAGCAACTAAATAAATGTCGTTTCTTTAAGCACTTTAGCTAGTGAGCTTTATTTCGATATTTTACAAATTGGAAGCTCTTGGCCTTGCAAATCTAAATTGAATTTGAAAGTTGTGTGGGTGGTTTTTCAATTATGTAGTTATGTTGCAGCAATCCCAGATGATGCTACTGCTAATGTAATTTTTCCTTTCATTCTAAATTTAGCAAGGAAAACATTGATCAAGAACGTTTTTCCAGTCCCGCCAGGTGGATGGAGATTTTCTGAAACGTAAATTGAAAGTTGCTTGGCATCATACGTTGTTTCTGAAAGATAATCTCTGTCCTGAAGAAATTGTCTGTCACGTTCTACAATACGTGTAGAAGATTCCATATCAAAGTCTAACATAATTTTTCTTGATATTTTTAGAAGTTGATCTTCAACCAATATTCATGAGGCATTCAAAATTTTTGGCGGTATTACTAATTCCCGGTTGTTTTGGTTAAAGTGATCCAGCTAAATGATAGACTTGACCCTGAACTTTAAATGGAGGCATAAAATCTCTATGTCTGATTTCATTGACACTAATTGACGGCATTTTGTTAAGCAGAATTGTTAACACGAATCATATGAAGAAAATGTTAAAAATCTCGATGAGAATGATTCAAAAGAATTTGTAATGGTTCCGGTGGATCAGCAATTTCTGCTAATAAAACTGTTCCTCCTGAACAGAAGAGACCTGGTGGTTCTTTAGACTATTTGAATGCACGTCAGAACTTGGTATTCCTATGGAAACGTGAGATCACTGAGGGAGTGATATTTGGATTTTATAACTATAGATATTGACTAACATTATCGGTCTTTATTTATGCCTAAATCTTGCTTCATGATATCCTCTTTCGTTTAAAAAAATGCATGACAATTGGATAAGAAGTTTCGAAGCCTAACCGTAGCAAGGATGTCCTATTTTGCTTGATTTCAGTTTTATAAATATAGATATCTAAATAAATGTTTTTAATAATGGGGATAAACAACTAAGTGCTCATAATTCTTGAAAAATTTTGAAGTAGATTTGTCTAGAAAACGATTTAATCGAAATGTATACAACGACAACCGTCGGAAAAGTTGTTAATTTCTTACATCATATTATTTTGAAAAATGTATCTTAAATGTTTTTAATGAAATTTATTGGTAAAATTATTTTTCAAAAATGTTTTCAGTAATTAAAATCTATGTCAAAAAAACAAAACGTCATATTATTCTCTATTAGCATCATTAGACATAATGATGTTACACTAGGCTTATACGTACTTTTGTTTTATTTTCACTGATACTTTATTGCTAATAGTCCAGACAAATTAGATACTCACTTCGAAAAAAACCGATAAAGTTAAAGTTAGGTGGAGAGCATGTCCTTAAAACGTCTTAAATCTTTTTATCTGAAACCAGAGAAAACATTTGTGCAAACTGTAGGTATACTTATGTGATTCTACACCAAAAATATAACGACCCTTATTTTCGTATAGTTCATAAATTTAGAAAAAAAAGGGTCAAGAATATTTGGGACTTTGTGCATTAATTCCAAAAATGTTATAAATCATATTTTTGAATGGGATATTATTTTGTATTGAGTCATGTCTAGACAATATGTTTTTTTTCATTCGAAAAACACCATCTAAAAAAGAGTCCGTTTCAAAACAGTACGTAAATTTTGAGTTTTAAAAACATACCTCTGCAATATGTTTAACTTTTAATTAATTTATGTAGTAACTTTTTTAAAAATTTTCGGACATCTTCTCTCAAATTAAATTTTTCATAAATACATTCTGTTGAAAAAATTCTTGATATGCAGCTATTAAGTGCTAATAGCAATCCATTTTATTTTTGAATTTCCTTAGAATATGTAGGCCCAGTTTTGAGATATCGAATTTTGCAAAAATTATATAATTTTTAAAAATCTATAAAATTGATATTTTTGATCATAAAACATTATTTAGACAATTGATTTGAAGACAAATTATTTACAAACAGTTCATTAGTTCTTGAGAAAAATAAAAAGACAAAATATTGGTTCTACGGGGGGTACTATTATAAAGGCAAGAACAGAAAAAAATTTAATAAGGATCTATTGAACCGTTTATGAGAGATTTCGTGTTTTCGATTTTGACCAACAAATTTCTTTGTTGGCCATAAATAAAAAACAATTAATCTGGTAATTAATTGTGGAAAGGATAATGATATATAAAATGAATTAAATATGACGTGTATACGACATTTATTTTTTAAAATAATTTTTTTTTTAAAGAGATAGGAAGAATAGGGTGGTATCTTAAATACCTTTATAATTTTAAATTTATGTTCCCAACCTCTTTTTGTAGTGCTTTGAACAAGCTTTTTTATGTATGTATATCGGAAATTCTTGCATAAAAGAACGGGAGGTGCTTATGAGCTCTATGAGCAGAAGAGGTGAGAGGAACCCCGACTTCTCAGAAGAAAAAAGAGAGAGCATGAGAAGCATGCGGTCGAAGATGTTGAGAAGTTTAAAAGCAGGAATGAAGTGCGAAAGTTTTATGAACCGAAGGCTGCAAAGACGAAATTTTAAACATCATAGTGGAACCGCATTCAATGCTGAGGATATGGGAGGACCACTTCTGAAGACTGTATAACGGCGACGACGAACCGAATTCCGCTGTCAAGCAGGATTATCCATTCAACATAGACGACGAATGCCAACAATCCCTTCCGATTTAGACGAAGTAAAGATGTTAATATATGCTGTAGCGGATGGCTTGAATGTCGAGTTCTTTAAAGCAGCTAGAGATAAGTTGGTTAGGGACATGCACCAACTTATCTGTAAGATTTGGTCGGAAGAAAGCATGCCCGATAAATGGAATATCAGTATTGTTTTCCCGATCCTGAAAAAAAGAGACCCTCTTAACTGCATCAACTAAAGAGGAATCAGTCTACTTAACATTGCTTACGAAATATTTTCTGCTGTAGTATGTGAACGTCAAAAGCCCATCGTCAATAACCTGATAGGTCCTTATCAGTGTGGTCTTAGACCAGGAAAGTCCACAGTTGATTAAATATTTACATTATCAATTGTCGATTTAATTTACACTGTTAAAAGGGCATGAATGTTTCTTTGTAGGAGTCCATTACATCCCCCATAACTATAATAAATCAGTTAAGAAACTGTCGAAAAACAAAATCACTTTCAAGTCAAGAATTTTGCAATTTGCAGGCCCCTCAAACCCTTCAAAAGGTTGCAAAAGTGTCAGATTAGAGGTGTAAATAATAATAGGTACTTGTAAAGTCAAAGTCACTGAATGTTAAATGATTTTAAGATTAGTCAGTTCTGTATGCCTATTTTTAGGTAATAAGGAACAAAAATAAGGAACAAAAAAACTTTCAAAAGTGAATCTTCAACATTTCACATTTAAGAAGACTGGGTGTTCGAAAAATAATGTCAGAAATAAAAATTATTTCTTAGGCTACCGTGAAATAAATCCAAGTAAGATAAGATCAACTTCCGAAAATTGGTCCTCTATAAAGATGAAATTAGGTAATATCTTGAAAATTAACTTGATTTCACGGCACCCTTTTGACACTACATTTTGATTCTTGTAGACTTTTTTTATATGCAACCGAAATATTTGTGTATATTTTGAAAGAATATAATTAAAGATTTTACATACTTTTAAAAATATCATTCAAAATTTAAATTTGTTGTCTTTTTCTTTCTTTAACAGATGAGTGGTAAACGCAGTCGTAGCTTTAAATGTGCTGTCCATCAACGTGATCGTGAAATTTGTTCAGAAAATGATTTTCATCTAATACTCGAGGAACCACCATTTTTCAAAAAAATGGTCCATGTCATTGCTATGGAAGTACTACCGGACGAACGTGATCGAAAGTTCTATGCCGATAAGTATTCCTGCTGTCCACCACCTCTGTTTATAGTTCTAATGACATTTATTGAGGTAAGTTTAATTTATATCATCATTAAATTAAAAACATGTCCTTTATTTAATTAATAATTCAATTGATTAAATGAGTTTCAAGTTTGGAGGAATTTTAACTTTTTCCTTTGATGATGACAAAAAATATATTTTTCTTCCGAATCGATGAATTGATACAAAATATTAAAAACCTTTGAATGGTATATTGCTTTCAAAAATTTAATTAGCCTTATTAACCTAAAATGCACGTTTCATTGCGACTATGATATTAATTAATTATAATTTTTGTTTGCCTGGCTATTTAACCGCAAAATTTTGTATTTTTAAAAATACGAGCTTACATAAAAAAAACAATAATAATTACTTTATAAACGTTTGAATATGGGCAGTGCTTTATTAAAAATAAGTAATAACAAAAGCGTAACTATAATTATTTCGATGGTTGTGACGTAAATGTACCTACAACTATGGCACATTATATTGATTAAAGGACTCTCGCTCTATTGTACTCGGGCAAAAGACTTTTTATTTAAGTTTGCTGACCCGATTAAAAATCATGACAAAGCTTTATAAAGGTATAAATATATATGAATATGTATATTCTATTATGAAACAAAAATGTAGTGGGTGAAAAAAAGAATAAACAACATGTTGATAGAAACAAGTTTTTTTTTGAAACTTTTTGTTGTTCTTGTTTTGTTAAACATGTCCTGGTTGATGAGAATGAAAATGATAATGGGTTCCGACATAATTACTTTTCTCGCTTGCTATTCCAATACTACGACACACAGGGTTCAAATCCCTGGGTTATTTGATGGAACACTCGGAGTATTCTATCATGTTGCTATTCGGTGTTCGGTGAAAGGATGTTTTTGCCTTGTTAAGGATGCTTTTAGGTAATTGATTGCATAAGTAGATGAGTTTTTTTGCGTTGTTTTTGTGTATACCAAAAAATATGTATTATTCGTATTCCTTGGTCCTTTGAGCAGCGATAAAGTGAAATTGAACATGAACATTTTCTGTCAATATAATGATGAGTTTGCAGGAGACCTCAAAGGATTCAGTGTTGAAATTTTAATGAGAAAAAGGGTAAACACCAGTGACATCGACAATATCGAGATCGAGAGAGTCCTAGAATTTATGATGGTTTTTGTATATAGATTCTTTTGTTCATTTGTAATTTAAAATATAAATTTTGACTTGGGCTTGAAGGAAGAAGATGAAGCATTTTACAGAGACATATTTCTACGAAGAGCGCCAATATTGCTATGGAGAAATTATAGATAGTTCTTTATTCAAATTGAGGTTTAAGTGGTTGTTTTAGAATCTTAAATATTTTACTTTTGTTTTCAAAAGAACATTTTTCTTTCATACCTAAGCATAATAAATATTTAATAGTCTAAGGAATTATGTAAGAGGTTATTATATTGAAGACATGTAAAGCCTAAGTTATTTGCAAAACTAATTGTATTCCAAAATTCATGAGAATAAAATGTCTGAGACATGAAAGCCAGAGACTTATTTTTGTATTTAAAAGAGAGGTTAAGGAATTTTCAAATTAAGGACTATAGATATCAATATACATCAAACAAAAAAGCTATGAATTTCTGTTTAAATAAATCATTGAACTTAACTATTTTTTTCTTTGTTCTGGGTTTCGTGTTAATAAATATTCACAAAGTGTAGAAATATGCTTTTCTTCAGGGCTGTTTGTACATTGACTAAGATCCTAAACGAATAATAATTCCACAGATTGTGATTTTTAATTTTAATATTTAATACTTAATGAAATTTATATTAAAACTAAATTGCTCATTATTTCTTATTTGCTTAGGGAGATTGTTCAGGAAATTGCTTTCAGTTTGAAGAATTTTCACATTGAGCTCAAAAAGATAGAAAAGTATCAATTTTCTATTAACAAACTAGTGTTTTGAAAACAGGCATTTCTTTAAAAAAAAAATAATATCACATCAAGAACAAAAATATTAAAAAAAGTCAAATTCTGTTGCATAAAATAAAATGGCCATATTTAAAAAAATAAAAAAATTAAATTTGTTTTCTTTTTAATTTAAGTGCTATATTATTTCTCAAAAACACCTCAATTTACTAAACTGGGTTTCGAAAAATGTTAAAGTGTATTTTAAATTAATTTTTGTATATAAAATATTAAAATTTCTTATTTTGAAAAATTTTCCGTATGTACTTATTGCAGTGCTTATAAATACACGTTTTATATTTTGAATTCCAAACTTGACCCGTTTTTGAGGTATCGCATTTTAAAAACCACGAGATATTTTTGATCGACTTTGTAGGAGCTTGTTCAGCAAAAAAATGTTGTAATCTGTTCATAATTTCGTGAGAAGACTTACTTTTCTGGAGCAATACAAAAATGTGTCTTTTTTAAAAGAGCCACGTCAAGAGAAAGAAAGCCAAAACAAGACAAAATTTCATAAGCTCTATCGGGACGTTTTTGAGGTAATTCAAAATTTCAATTTTGATCAAAAAATTTGTCTGGCGATTAGTCTTGTTTTTGCTTATTTTAAAAATAAAAAAAGAGACTGGGTGCGACCCACACTGATAACTACCCATCCCGTTTGTCAATTTGTCTTGCTTAAAAGTTTGTAGGTTTTCGTGTTGGGTTATAAAAGTTTTTAGTTGAATTATTCTTAAAAAATTTTAAATTACCAACAATATTTTTCATATAAAGAAATAGTTTAGTTTGAAAATCTAATTTTGTTAAATAGATTTTTAGTCAAAAACAAATTTTTACCAATTTTAGTAGCATTTCTTAGTTTTTTACCAATTGGATGAAAGAAATTTATTTGAGAGATATCAAGATTCGAAATTCAATTTTTTCAAAAAACGGACTGTTGGATTTTTATAAAAAAAACTACTAAGTATCGAAAACAATATTTTGTGTTAAATAAAAAGAGCTTGAAGACATTATTTTTAATTTTTGAAAAGCTATTTAGGTAGTAAGTACATTTTTACCAAGTTTTAGTATTGTTCTTTAATTAGGTTCTTATTTTTTGTAAAAAACCTGTCAATTTGATTTTTCTCAAAATTTTACTAAATGTTGACAACAATATTTTTTAAAAGATAAAAATAATTTAAAGCCAATATCTCAAAGTTTTGAAAAGTTATTTGAGTCGAAAATCAATTTTTACCGACTTTTTTTAATTGTTTTGTTTAGCTGTTTTTATTTTCAAAAATATAAATTCGATTTTTATCAACATTATACAGAATGTTAAAAACAATATTTCTTATAAGTTAAAATAAGTTGGAAGCCATAATCTCTAATTTTTGAAAAGAGTTTTGAGTCGAAATTCAATTTTTAACAACTTTGAGTAATATTTTTTTTAGGTTTTATTTTTTACAAAAAATTTGTCAATTCGATAGTTCTCAAAATTTTACGAAATATTGAAAACGTTATTTTTTTGCACAAAATTTTTATGTAAAAAAAAAATTTGTATTCTTAAAATTTTCGAGGTTTTAATTTTTTTTCAGCTTTTTAAAAAAAACCGTTATTGGATTTCTTTCAATAAATATACTTGTTTGCAATTACGTCACAATATATCATATACAATTTAATTCAAGTCTCTAGTGTTTTTGGTTTGTAAGTTATTTAGTGTTAACCAAAATGTTCACCTTTTTTTTAAACTGCTATGGCAAAAAAAGCCACCCACGCAATTTTCTTGAGAGCATTTCCTGCATCTTTCTGCCTTATTATCTGTATACAAAAATTTAATCTGGTTCTTGAGCTATGGACAACGAAAAAAACGTCGCGAACGTACGCACGTACAGATATATTTCTATTTCGACTCTAGGGACCTTGAAACGTCGAGAAATGTCAAAATTTTCAGTTTGACAAATCGGAAATAATACAATAATTTCCTGTGGGAAGTTAAACTAATTCGCTTAAAATCTTCATTTCAATCAACCCAACGCTTAAATCTATAGACTCGAAGACAGACATACCAATGAATGGAATCGCCAGAGCCACTTTAGTTCGACTTCTCTACCATCGTTACGTTATGTTTGGTTAAAATCTAGATTTTTAATTTTTTTAACGAAGGCTATATATTTATTTTAACATCGTGATAAAGCATCAATTTTTAATAACGACTAATATTTGCTTTAAAACGGTAACGTTCTAAAATTTGATTTGTTGACTGGGAAAGGTTTTGGAACCTAAAAAACTATGGCTAATAAAGTATCGAAAAAAAGTAAGCCCTCATAATTGTAAAAAGCGAAAATGTAATCACAAAAACAAAAACACAAAAGTGGGTGGAAATGACGCCCCTAAGGGCACAGTTTTAGTGTCCAGACTTTTTTTGTTATGCACAAGAACACTGAAATAAATTTTAATATTCTACAAAATGTTTAAATTGTAGTTTAAGGGTTTAAAGTTTTGAAAAAAAAAATGGTTTTACATCACTCCCACTAAATCGAAAAACGCAACACTAATTTTGACAAGGGAGGTTCGGGATCCTGATCATTGCACTAATGTCATCTGGACAAGATTGTTCTATCGGGATCCATGCGCGAGCTCTCGGTCTGCAATGAATATCTTGCTTTGCAACGACCTCAAGTTTTGCGCCTGGCCAGACTTCGCCCAGCATGCCAACAGCAAGCGATGAGTTTGACATAACCTTGATGGCAACCCCAATCGCTTGTTACTGGTGGTGGACCCGGATGCTCTCTCATGACTTTGAGAAAGCCAGCCGAGAGCCCCAGTTTCACCATCTGCCAAAGGGTAGAGGTAATCGTGCCATCAATATTGCTCCTATCAATGACCGCGACTATGATCTTTTTAGGCTCTTTAAGTACATCACTAAATGGTTTAGTGAGAGGTGCTCTTGCCATGTTGAAAGTGCTGGTGTTCTGCACTTTAGTCTTTTGAGGGAAGGGAGTTGGCTCCTTCAAAGACCTTTGTCGTTTTGACGTGGAGTCATAGCGACTAGTTTTATCTAGAATGGATTAAGCCCACTCCTGCCTCTTGTCTGCTGACGTTGCCGCCGAACTGCCGCCCGGTGTAGATAGATCTTGTACCGCACACGAAGATGGGCAGTGACTTGGCACAATCCCTCCTCCGATGTTTGGCACAGGTGCCAACGTTGCCACCGAACTGCCGCCCGGTGTAGCTGAAGTACCGGTACCGGTTTGACGTTTTTGCTTCGGGTTTTGTTTTTGTTTTTGTTTTTGTTTAAACATTTGGATTCCCACGAGTAGGCGGAGTAAAAGGGGGGTCCATCTGTGCAGAGGTACACTTACACAGATAAGGCTAGCTAATCCGGAGGTCGCCTGGTATCCGGATACTCCGTTAACGACTGAGCTATTTTTAGAAATTGGGCCCTCAGCCTGGCTGATCATCGGCACGGGTCGTATAACACCTTACATCCAGCCCAATTGGAAAGTTGAAGGGAGGGATATGTTTTGGAAAAGGAGAGACGAACAGCAATCAAGCCATAAACGTCCCAGGAAGTAAACAGGGTATTGACAGGCAGTGATGCACTATAAAGTCAGGGAATAAGGAGTAGGAGGTGGTAAGGCTTGGGAAGGATTGGGAAGGGGAGGGGCGAGCGACCTTTAGTTTCAGGGCTCTTATGGAGAAATTATTCCCGAGAATCATTGACCTTACTCAGCTTCTACAACTCGACAAGTTCGACGCTCAGGTAGAAGTTCACGGATTTTAGTGAAGAGCTTTTTAAATATATACTTTTTTTTAATATGACTAAAAAATTAGGAATTCAAAAGTTTAGGCATTATAATAGATTTCAATTGAATTAAATAGGTTCTGATTAATATTGGTACAGACAAGAACTCAGAGGGCAGCAATAAGTCGCTTTAAAAAATTCAAATCTTCGCATTATAACGATTCAAAGTCAAAATTTAAAAATATTGATTCAAAATTTCAAAATCATCCAACGGTTCTAAATGAATGCACTTGCATACTCCAGTTTTTTCCATGGACCACTTTCTTCAAAATGAGGATTTCCATCTTCAAACAAAAAGGATTATTTATTTTTTAAACTTATCTTTGAGTTTCGTAATTCTTTAAATTTATGTACATACCCAGGAACTTACAATTCCTTATCCCGGTGTTATTCGCATCATTTATTTTTTCCTCCCGGTTTTTTATTTATTTTCTCTACCAACCCCAATGTTTTTTCTAGAGATGATATACGTGCCCGCTCAATAGTAAACGACTCTATGGGTCATTGATCTGCAGATCAATTGAATCAATAAAAAGTCAAACAACAACAAAAACAAAAATTATACCTCTACGAGATTTTTACCGGTAGTGAAACAAACAAATTGGCGAAATGAAAACAAAATTGGCGCCTATATCTGTTTACATTTTGGTCCGCATGCAGTGCTGCTATGGTGCAGTGGCTGAAGCTGAATATGCTCCATGGGAATACATTCATTCATCGTACCCCGCGCGTTGTCGTCGCGTCGTCAGTTGGTCGGTGGTGGCAAAGCAGTGGTGGTGGCATGGCGGCGTCAACGTCGTTGTTTGCACACGAGGTAAACGAGACTATGTGTGGCCTGGCCTGGGCAGTAGTTGGAGAGCGTCATGGCCAATTGTATATAAGATGGTGGTGGCAGCAGCGGCAGCGGTGGCACTATAGCTCTACACGAGTATCGCTGGAGCTCTATTGGTCGTGCCGATGCCGACCATTCATAAATACACAGCTTCCAGTTGGCGTCAATGGTGTGTGCTAAAGCTGATGGTGACTATCCGGCTTACATGCATAGGTACACATCAGGACAGGCCGAATGACTGAGCTGAGCTGAGCGTCGCGTCGTTGGGGTTGTCGTAATCGTTGTCGTCGTCGGGGCTGTTGCAAATTTACACAATCCATTCAAAATAATTCATGGGGAATTTACATAAGATCCAATGCCACCTGCCCCGGACTTACGTGCTGTAAAATATTTAGGTCTACTTGTAGTATTATTATATATAGTACACATAATACACCATCCTGTGAATATTTTTTTCAGAGGATGGTTTTGGGATAAATAACCACCACCCCCAACTTCAACTCTGTGGGTCGTAAATTTTGAAAAACGTTGTGGACAAACAAAATAAACTCAATGAGAAAAGTTTATAAAGAGTTGGAGAGAGAAAATTGTATTTCCTATTATAAATTACGATGTGAATGTGTATATTTTATTCCTGCTTCGCTACTTTTCTATACACATGAACAGAAAACATTTCGTGGGGAAGCCGTTATTATTGCTTACAACAAAACCACATGGGTTAACTTGAATAATTTAGTTATTAATTTTTGGATTTTATTTGCCAAACAAAATAATATTAAATCATCGTAGTTTTAACAACCTTTTGGCATTTAGAAATTGAGAAAAATCATGTTTATATACAATTTGACAGTGATTTTTGTGTGTTTTGAAATATCTCTTAACCTATAGTTTATTTTTCTAAGAAAATAAATTACGGTCCACACAAAAAGTAATATGACGCAGGTAAAAGAAAACATAAAAAAGTACGTATACGCCTAGTGTATTTTTCTTGTAAAGACTTTTGTAAAGAGATAAAATCACAGCATACTTTTCAAGCGAATTAACACCACAAAATTTAATAAAAATCATCAGAAACCGAAAATAACGAAAACTCAAAATCACGAAAATGCAGACAAAATTCAAAGTCCCAAAAACCCATCGTCCCACTATTCCAAAATCTTGAAAAGGCAAAACCCCTTAAAAAACATATGAAATGAAAAAGTTGTTCAAATTTACACTATTTTTGTAATTTTTTTTGTAATTATTATGAAATTAGAAAATAAGCGCGTTAATTATTGTAAAAAAAATCGTACATTTTTGGGATATAAGCTTTTCGGGATTTTGGTGTTTACGCGATTTTGGATTGTAGGTTTTTTGAGTTTTGGGGATTATTGGGGATTTTGGGGATTATTGCGTCCTTCTCACGTATTACTTACTTTTATAACTCAAAATTTCGAAATCCGAAAATCCCAAAAATTACATAAATTGAAAAACTTTATTCAATATGCACAAAATTTTGTATTTGATTTATTATCATTTGTGTACTTCAATGTGTGGGATTTTGGGGTTTTACAGGATTATGGGTTTTCTAGGCTGTGTTGTTCTTCCAGAGTGTTTACTTTGATATGAAAACCAAAAATCCCAAAAACTCAAAGTTTCAAAAGTTAAAATTCTCGAAATTTCAAAATCCCTTAATTCAAAATTCCTAAAACCCAGAAATCCCCCGAAAATTTTATCAAAAAAAATTGTACTTAAAATATCTTATTTTTTTATTTTTATTTTGTTAATCAGTAAAAAAATATTTAATTTTGGGATCAGGGGTTTCGGGATTTCGGATAACTGGGGTTTTGGATTTTTGGGGCTGTGTATTTTCCGGACTTTTAACTTCCCGTAGGAAGTTATTGTAATGGAAAATTTTTGACTTTTCTCGAAGTTTTAAGGTCCCTAGAGTCGAAATAAAAGATGTTTAGAAAGATGTCTGTGAGTGTCGTACGTTAGTTCGTCTGTACGTTCGCGTCGTTTTTTTCGTCGTCCATAGGTCAAGAACAAGTAACTACATTTTTGTATACAGATAATAATGAAGAAAGATGCAGAAAAGGCTCTCAAGAAAATTGCGTGGGGGGGGCAGTTTAAAAAAAAAGGTGACGTTGTTCGTTAACCCTTAAAATCTCAAGAACCAATAACAATAAATCCGAAAACTTTTTGACATCTAGTGATATTTTGAGAAAAATCATAGTGACAGTTTTTTTTATACAAAATAAAATCCCAAAAAAACATTACTCAAAGTTGGTAAGAAATTAATGTCTCAAATATCTTTTCAAAACTTTGATATTATGGTTTCCAAATAATTTAAGCTTATAAGAGATATTGAAAAATAAAAACCTAAACAAAATTAATAAAAGTCAGTAAAAATTTAATTTCGAAAATAGGTTGAAGACTAAAAAGTCTCGTTAACAAAAATAGATTTTGAAATCAATCTATTTAATGATATGTATGTACAATTAATTAATTTTTAAATTTTTCAGAATAATTCAATTGACAACTTTTTTAAGAAAACACGAAAACCTACAAACCTTTTAAGCAAGACAAATCGCCATACAGGATAGGAAGTTATCAGGGTGGGTCGCATCCCAGCCTCTTTTAATTTTTTAAGATTTTGGATTTAAAACATTTCGTGGTTTTGGGTTATTGGGTTTTTGGATTGTTGCTTTGGATTTTTTTCGATTTTCGACGTCTCTGGATTTTGGATTTTTGGGATGTTGGTTTTTCGAGATTTAGAATTTTTCGGATTCTGGGCTTTCTTGTTTTTGATCTTTCGAGACGCCGGATTCTTAGTTTTATTTTTTTTTTTGATTAAAAAATGTCAGTATTGGGTTCTTCTCTCTTTATTTTTAAATAAATAACAGACCATACGAATTTGAAATGTTAATTTTTTCCGTTATTTTATTGGTATCATTTGCAGTGGAAATCAAAAAATATAATTATCGAAACCAATTAATATAATTAAGGAACAGATTAGGCCACGGGAGACCAATAACAAAAGGATCATAAGATTCAGCTATCTAATTAAGGTTAACAGCTGCTGCTTAATTTTTTTAAAACTTTCAAAGTTGATTCTTGATTGAGTTGACCTTTATAAAGTTATGAACTTTAACTGGAAAAACTTTTTACCTAAGCAATACAAGTTTTCGTATTCAAAGTCAAATTTTGTTGTTGTATTAAAAAAACTAACCTTTATTCCCTACAAGGTTCACCTGACATGACAACAAAAAAACTAACCAGCCACAACGACCTTGACGAGGTAAAATCTATGTCAATTCATAACTAACTTCTTACAAGAAATTATTCTGCAATATTCAAGAAGGCTACATAAATATATGACATGTCTTCCTGTTATAATTAAACAGCTCAACTCCGCACCATGACTCTCAATAATAAACGAGTATGGCTAAAATATTGCTATTATTATTATTATATAAACACGCGATGAAATTTTCTAATGCCTACACGTCCTAGTTTCATTTTACTTGCTGTGATGACAAATGCAGTGGCGGCAGCAGCGCAAGCACAAGCACAAGCACTATAAAGAAAAGGCGAGGGACACACCTTTTAAGCACAATAAATTAAGTATTCAAAATGACATATGTAGAGTTGACAACCGACAATCTGGGGGAGAGGAATTGAGAAAAGAATACGAATATAACAAAAACATGGACGTGACAACTACCTTTCTGAGCGCGAAGCTCTAATCAGCCGCCCACAAAACGTATTCCGCAGCACCAAACCAGCAAGAGATACTCTGACATGAATAATTCCCCAGGCGACAACGATTCCAACGACGACTGCTACAGCAACAGCGACGACGTTGACGACGACGTCAACAACGTTGGTCCACTACAAATTGTCCAACGACGATGTGCTCCATAAATGGAGTAAGTCTCACCCTTCACTGGGCGGCATCCATTTAGCGGCGGTAGCAGTCGGTGATGGTGGCGGTGATATCAGCAGAAACAACAACACCAACGTTGGTAGTTGGCTGACCGGAACACACGTTTTATTGTGATGTGTGTACAATGTACATTGCGGATGTGCGGTAGCGCCATGTTCAATAACAGGAAAAACATCCGCAACACGTACAAACAACCGCGACACCAGCAGCGCAGCGGATAAAAGAGGAAACCATCGGGGGAGGTGGCATATAACATACTCGTCTCGTATACAACTTATGGTATGGGAGGTATAACGTCTACCTAAGTTGTGAGAGACTGACTTGAGCTGGACGGACATGCGACGACGTTTTTTTAATTACACATCATTTCCCATCACAGTTCTTCCCGCAAGAATATTGCATATAGTATACACTTCACTTGGAAGGTTGTCACTGTCATGGGAGTGTACAATGATGATCTTTCGAACGTTCACAGAATAAAAGTGAAAATTGATTTTCGAATCTACTTTTTTTTCGCCCCATCCGTCCCTTCGCTTCGCGTCCGTCAGTCAGTCAGTCTTTTGTATGAATATTGGGTTATTGGCAGTATCAAGATGGAAGTTTTTCCATCTCCTGTTCATACGTGGATAGGTTGTGAAAAAAAACGTGTTGATAACTTGAGGTCAAAGTTCAAAAGGCGTAAGTGACAAACAGAACTTTTGTTAGAAGTGGGAATTGGACTTCTTCAGTATGAAAAGAACGTAGAAACTTTTCTCAATGGTAAGAAGACTTTGAAGCACTGAAAGTTTTCATGACAATAAGGCTAATAATAACTTAAAGGTTTCATTAGACTTTAGCACTTCTTAAATTTGGTTAACCTTGAGTGGAGCCGAATAGAGGGATGATATAAATCAATTCTGATAAACTCAAATAAATCGAAGAATTTTTATGACAGAAAATCGTCTTGTGAATCAGATAGTTTGGAATTGAAAATTCTCCAATTGGAGCCCTCAAAAATGTATGCCCAAAAAGTGGAACGTATGCGCTATTAAACATTGATCGATGTGGAGGCTTGAAGACATTTACTGACGAATTGATTGGCAGTGTGACTTCAGACTCAGAAAATCTCTCATTTTCCAAATCTTCACTAAACATTAAGACATAAAGCTAGAGATCGAAAAGCTAACTGAACCTATAACATTACGCCCAGAAACACCTCAAGATGTTGAGCCAACTTAAAAAAGCAGCCAACCTTTATTTGTATTTTTTTGGATTTTAATTTTTCTGAAAAAATCAGTCTTCGATCAGGTCCAAAACTGTTTTTATAGCATTAAATTATCCAGGAGATTATATAATTTTTTGTTTCGTTAAATATTCAAAGTGACAAGAAGTTGAGAAACGTCAACATTTTTAACTTGATAAATCGGACCGATTACTGATTTGGTTTTCGGTAATGTGTTCACATTGTTTGACTTCATTGTTTTGAATTTTCGGCTGGAGAACTTCTTCTAGCTCCCAACATTTTTCAAGTTGTTCATCGACTGAAATATGAGTCAGTAATACTACTCGTATATATATTAGTTTCTTCATTGACGCTAACCCAGGTATTAACTAACCTAAGCTGTGATTTCTGTGCTATCAGCGAATTTGAATCATCTCGTTTTATTCCGTCAAGAATTATGTCACCATATGAATCAGCACCCATTATCATGTCAGTCGGTCCAGGAAGGTAAAGGTAGGATCAGCGATCTAAATTTCCAATTTAAAGGCAACTTGTAGTTTTGGAAGGAAGTTGTCTTGTAAGTTTGGGAAGTATAAGAGCTTCTTATCCGAGACTAAATTCTGAGGTAAAGTGAGGCTTTATTGTGACATTGACCTTGTTTTTTGCAGTTCCTGCATTTGTTGCACCCAAGGTACTTACTTCAACGGAAACATTTTGTAGTTTAAATGTTTGTGCTCTTAATTTAGTTATCAATGATGTTTGTAATCCAGGATTAATCAGTCCGTCTTCACTGTTTATTTGTAATATGGCTGTTGAAATTATAACATTTTGGCCCTGCTGACTGTGGTTAACTTGTCTAGTTGATTTAAGCCTGTCCTTTTGAGTTGAGTCTGTTTGTTTGTTTTAAGAAAATCGCTCAGCTCAATCCATGTGTAGAAAGGAATGATGCTTTTTGTTGCAATGATGGCAATTTCTTTTGTTAAAGAATTGTGATTGCTTGTCATATTGTAAGCAGTTCAGGCAGATCTTAGCGTGCTTGGAAAGCTGCCATCTTTCTTTTGGTGTCTCACTTACGAATTTTTCTTCATGCAGATCGGTGATGTTTCGAAGTTGCTCAAGTAACATTTTTTTGTTGGTATTCATATATTTTCTTAGAGTAGACATCGAAAGTTTGCTCAAATTTGTCCAAGTTTTCAACTATGGCGGTGACTTTAAGTTTTAGTTTTTTCAACTTTTACATCTGAAGAACATCTGCTCTGTCTTTGAGCTTTCCTTCACTTTCATTCCTTTTTCCAGTTCTGGGATAATTGCATCTAATTTTTTCCTTCGTACACCAATTTCACTCGGTTATTTGAATCCCTTTGCATGTAAGGAGTGTCTTTCTTTACTGTAGACACTATTTTGATGGTTTGAGGTAAACTCAGGCAATAGTGCACTCAGACGTTGGAGTCTCCCTTCTTTGTATCTGAGTGTTTTCCTTTATGCACTGTCCTTACCAACATTTCTATTTATTGCTTCGTTATCTTCAACGCGTGCAGTGCTTTTGATAGTGGTGTCATATTGGTGGGAATATTGCTGTTGTTGTTTCTGTTTTTTTTCAAAACAATAACTTTTAATAGGAAGCTAAAAAAGTCCAATACTCTGATTTCATAAAAACTTGAACCTTCTCAAATAATTTATCAAATTAATTCTTGCATTAATTTTGCATTTACATAAATAAGACCGTTTGAGACGCGGAAGTAAAGACTTGTCTACAAAATATCAAAAATTTTGAATGCAAAAAATTGTCATAGATTATAAATTCACGAATTTGTATTTTTGAGACGCAATTTAGCATATTTTTGAAGGCCCTAATTCGTTTGCATTATAAGCACGTAGTTTTTATATTGTTTTATATAAAATTATTGAATTAAAAAATACGCCAATACTTTTAAAACATACATTATCAACTTTCAAACCTTCTAAATAATGTAAATGTTTTTCTTAGAATTCCAAAGCAATAACATAACTTTTTCATCCTTTTGCATTCCACATGTCCTTTCGCAAAATTTGGCTTCTCCACGTTTTCCCATTAGGATTGTAATCTATAAGGGTTTGAAAAGTAAAAATGAACCACCTGAGTAGGTTATAGAGGAAGGTGGTTCGTACTAACATAGGGATAGGCATATAATAATTGTACTTAACCAAAAGCCCAATGGCAAAATCCTTGACACAAGTACGTGTCATCAACTAATAACACCTCGACAAGCTACGTTGCTTAAATTAGTTTCATACATGATATCACGATACGATACGACTATAATATGAATCTATGAACCTCTATATACCTGATATAAAGTAGCAGTAACATAAAAGTGGGTTTCGGCAACACCCAAAAACTCGCCCAAAATAAAAGTTGTATCATACTAATAATAATATTTATACGTGACACTTAGTGCTGAACGTGTTAAAAGCATCTGGCAAACGGTACATAATCCTTTCATTTATATTTGAATTTATTAATTCAGTATACCGTATAATGTACGTACTCGTATGAACATAGAAGGTCCTACTTTTGCTAAGTCTATTATGTCCTTAAAATTGTGTATTGTTTATCCCTTTGGCACTCCCAAACCCAAAAGTTTGATTTTCAGTTGGGCTTTTTTGCCTACCACACATTGACGTCCGGACCAGCGGAACCTGCCGGTCCAATACCCATCGATTCGATGTTCATTTACAGTCCAGATAAACGCCACGAAATATGGCGCTTTATATTCTACATGGTTTTACACGCGGGCTGGTTCCACCTTGGCTTCAATCTGTGCATCCAGCTAATTTTCGGTTTACCTTTGGAAATGGTCCATGGATCCGGCCGCATAGCCTGCATATACTTCGCCGGTGTTTTAGCCGGGTCATTAGGTAAGATTAAAACACAATAAACGAACGAACGAATAAAGGACGAACTTATAATACGAATACCGCTTTCCATCAACAGGAACCAGTATCTTTGACCCCGAAGTGTATCTGGTTGGGGCTAGCGGTGGCGTCTACGCATTGTTGGCCGCCCATCTTGCCAACGTTATGTTGAACTACCACAGCATGCAGTATGGCATCCTTCGTTTGGCAGCGATTTTTATCTTTGGTAAGTAGCAGCGGTATATATCGCATATTGCAGATGATACCCGCGTCATCGTCGTCATGGTCTTATGTTTATATTCGTGTGGCCCCTTAAATGCAATTTAATTTTGTTTATTCGCCCACTCATCGTCATCATCGCTGCTTCATTGTTATGTTATGTGATCCTTTATTTTTTTTTATGGTAGCGTCCTGTGATGTTGGCTTCGCCATTTATGCTCGATATGCTGTGGAATCATCGTTCAGTCCATCAGTGTCTTATGTTGCCCATTTAACTGGAGCTCTTGCTGGCTTGACTATCGGTTTTTTGGTGTTGAAAAATTTCGAACAAAAGCTACACGAACAGCTGCTATG